>NC_034592.1:39259712-39278624 GCF_900095145.1 Mus pahari | reverse complement strand
CCCTCTCCCCCTCAGTGCTCAGCAGACCTGCCCTCTCCCCCCTCTGTGCCCAGCAGACCTTCCCTCTCCCCCCTCAGTGCCCAGCAGACCTTCCCTCTTCCCCCTCAGTGCTCAGCAGACCTGCCCTCTCCCCTCAGTGCCCAGCAGACCTTCCCTCTCCCCCTCAGTGCTCAGCAGACCTTCCCTCTCCCCCTCAGTGCTCAGCAGACCTGCCTCCTTCACATTACCCAGAGGGTCAGTGGTCAGTGATTTGTGTGGAGTCCTACTGGTTTGTTGTTGTTGTTGTTGTTGTTGTTGTTGTTTTGTTTTGTTTTTGTTTTTGTTTTGAGACAGGGCTTCCCTGTGGAGCCCTGGCTGCTGTCCTAGAATTCTCTCTGTAGACCAGGCTGGCCTCAAATTCACAGAGATCCTCCTGCCTCTGCCTTGGTGTGTGCCTCCATACCTGACCTCTACATTCCTACTTTTAAGCTCCCTCTTTTTCAAGTTATTTTAAAAGGGAAGTTTTCTCAAATGTGTGTGTGTGTGTATTCATATACACATATATTTTATTTACATATATGTCTATATTAAACATATTATATAGAATGTAAACATATATATATATATATATATATATATATATATATATATATTTTTTTTTTTTTAACATGTCTGAAAACCTCCTTTCTCTCAGGCGTGTGGATGTTTATGGTCTCAGCCTTGTTGCCACAGGTCTCAGAGTTTCTCTGGATGCTGTGCTGTAAGTGTTTCCTCTCTGGACCCTTCCTTCATCTTTCATCAAGGCGAGGCCCATCACACATCCCATTGTTCCCTCCCTACTCTTGCTTCTAGTCTTAAGCCACCCAGAAAACCAGACAACTTTTAGAAAAACATGTGGAATGAGAAGTAATGGGCTCTTGCCAAAGGTCTGGGGAGAGTTCTGAGCCATAAAATACAGCAGGTTTATTGTTTTTAAAGTTTTCTTTTCTTTTTCTTTTTTCCTTCCCAGAGGGCTTTCTCAAAAAGGGCCATTTTCTCTTTTTCAGCTTCCCACTGGATACGGAAGTTGATTCCTGCCTCTGCAGCCTCTCACTAGCTGCATTCGAATAGATTATTATTTTTCAAGCATGGTCTGTAGAACCACCTGGGTTAGAGTCACTGCAGGTGATGTAAGAATGCAAATCTGTATGAGTGACTCCTCACGCACACGTGGAATCAGAACTTCTGGGTGCAGGGCTCAAGAATAAACATTTCTGTCATGCGTGCCCTGCGTTTGAGAATGACTTGAAGTGGCATTGAGCCGTGTTTTTAATCTCATCTAAGCTTGACTTAAATTTCCGCCAGTCACAAATGCTCTTCTAACTTTGGAATGTTTGCTTGTATATAATGAGACATCATGGGAAGGGAACCCAAGTCTCAAAACACTGAATTTATTCGTGATATGCGTATGGTCGTGGACACTTGGTAGACACAGCCTGTGGGTAATTTCATTCAGTGTGTGTAGTGTGCCTGAATTTTCATAATAATGCACCATTGGAAATGATTCTTTTCACTTTAGAATTAGGATGTGGAATTTGCACTTTTAATGCCATGTTGGTGTCTTAGAAGTTCCACTGCCATGATAAAATACCATGGCCAAGAGCAACTTGGGAGGAGCTTAGTTTAGGTTACACTTTCATACCACCATCCATCATCAAAAGTTAGGGCAGGGACAAATGCGAAGGCCATGGAGGAGTGCTGCTTACTGGCTTACTCTTTATGACTTGCTTAGCCTGCTTTCTTCCACCATCCTGGACCACCCGCTCAGGGTTGGTATGACCCCACCCCTGTGAGACAGGCCTACCTATATCAATCACCAATCAATAAAATGTACCCACAGGCTTGCCCATAGGTCTATCTGGTGTGGATATTCTCAGTTGGGGTTCCTTCTTCCAAAATGACTCTAGCCTGTGTCAAGTTGATATGAAAACGAGCCAGCACAGTTGACATTCAGAGAGTTTGGGATATGGGAGTATTTTACATCTGAATTTTTAGATTAAGGCCTCTTGACCTGTAGTTGCAAATCCACGGGATGCTCAGGGAAATAGGAAAACCCAGTGGTTCAAAGTGCAAGCAACTCTTGAGATCGGCTGTCTGCCTTGTAATCCCAGCTCTGATGCTACCTACTGAGTGGTGTAGGATAACATACGGAAGCTCTTTGCCCCCAGTTTCCCTGTACGTAAAATGGAGATAATAAAAAATATCTACCTTATGAGGTAGCTGAGCCACTGAAGGACATAAAATTTAGAGCAATAATCGTACAGTGAATGTTAGCTATTACAGCTGTTGTGCTTTTGTGGGCTGCCTATGGCATCATTTTTGTGGTTTAGTTAGTTCAAAGCAAAGCCATTGCCTAGAATATAAAAACACCTCTCTAGTCACCTTTGTGCCTGAGCATGCATGAATGAACACACACACTTGACATCATGAATGACTTGTCATGACCTGGCTTGACAGCACAGCTACAGATCCCCATCATGGTGACAGTCGCGCCTACCTCCTGGAAAGCAAAATGTCTACATCTGAAGGCACATCACTGCTATAAGTCTTAATATTTTTATAGCAATCTTAATGTCAAATCGTGAGACGTACAGGAGGCTTCAATCCAGAGGAGTGGCTTTAAGCTGAGAAAGGGGGAAGGGTTCTTCTAGGTGTACCAGATTATACAGTAATACCGATGGAATCCTTTACAAGAGTTTTGCTGGTTTCTATGGCAACTGAATTCAAAATAGGGTCCTAGAAGCCCCTTTGGGGTAGCGAAAGGATGCAGGCTCCATTCCTTCTGTAGAGATAGAATATATATAGTTTGTGCAAAATATTTTCTGGATGGGGTTTTTGTGAGTTATCCTACCATTGCTGGCTGTGTCGGGCTTGTAGTTTGGCCCCTCCCCCTTCTTCCTGTAGCTCTCAGTGAGAGTTGTAAGCTGCCCTACAGTGCTCACTTGGCTATGAATAGCTAGTGTGTTGCCTTGTTGCTCATAACAGATGCACTCCGTATTTTTTGACTCTTCTGACTAATAGTATAGTAATTAGTAAGAAAAGAGAGCAACTGTACACAGTTCCCAGGTTAGCAAGTCAACCTATTTTTAGTAGCAGCTGGAGAAAATACTTTTGAGTAAATAGTTTTTGAAGGAAAAAAAAAAAAAAAGCAACTTCCAAATTGAATCCCATGAGCAGAAGGGAAAGACTTCTGTGGATACTGATTGTAGCAAGACAGACAACGCTTTACTGCCATTGATGTACACCCCTAAGAGGATTTGGGATGGCAAAGTTTATTCTGTACCTTTCTTCCTGCCCATTGTGGGACTAATCAGGTCCTCCCCCATCACCTTCACTCTGGGACCTGGATGGCAGAACAACACTGGTGTGCAGCTTTGCCGATTCCGTGGTCTCGGAGAAGCCCACAGTAAATGAACATGCTGGCTGATCTCCATGCACTTTTGCCCATGGTTCACGCCCTATGTCATGTCCAGACATGTGGTGAGAAGTCTGTTGCAGCAGGGACACCAGAGCTTAGACATGAAGGATGGGTGGGTGGGGCGTGTTTTGGAGATGGTAGTGGTAGGGAGTAATGATAAAAGCAGAGAATTTAGAGATGAACGAAATGGTCCATTCAGTCCTAGGGCCTTTCTAGACTCCCTGGATCCAGCCAGTGGATTGTGAGCACTAACTGTTACTGGCCAGGTATGGCGCCAGGGTAAAGCATGTGCTCATATAAGCCCTTGGTTTGATCCCCAGGAACACAGGAAAACCCAGTCACACGTGTTAGTTCAAGTCTAGCACTCTTTTCATCTTAGAATTGGAGAATTGAGGTGTCATGGATATGACAAATGGGCTCTTTGTGTAAGATAACAGCATATTCTGTACCTTAAAATCCACATTTTCCTCTTGTTTCTATTCTCTTGCTTAACATTATTTTGGATAATTAAATTACATATGCAAATTCCTCATCATGGTAGAACTCAATGACTACATGAACAATTTCGTAATTAGTTCTCTGAGCCGTTTAAAGCCCCCGGAAGATGAAAATGGTCTAGAAGATTGTTTTCCCATGGTAGTTTTCTTATATTGATTTGAAACTGTGACTCCTTTGCATTGCACTAAAACTCTCCGTATGAAGAAAGCTGCAGAAGAGCTTTGTCCTGGACCAAGGGTATTTCCGAGGCATGGTGTACTGTTCAGTGGCATGTTTGAGCTGGATGTGAGCACATTTTTTGAAGCCTGTTCACTGTCTACTGGTTGTCGATTTGTCTAAGCCCAGTGAGACACAACAAGAATGTAGAGGTGGTTACGCGTAACAGGTCATTACAGAAGAACAGCCAGGACACAAGAGAAGCCTTATCGTGAATCAGTCCTCAGCGGCTCCGGCAAGCCTCCTGGGACAGATGGAGTCCTATCTGCATGAACATCAGTTACACTGCAGTGGAAGGAACAGAGAGCATTGTGGGGTATGTGCCTCAGGGGTAACAGGTCCCTTGGGGCTAGTATGCTCTGGGGACCCTCTGGAAGTGCTCTGGCTATTCCCCATCCCGCTTTTATGAAGGTCTCCTACATTTCCAGGCGAAGGTGGCTCCCAGTCCATGCCACCTGGAGTTGTCTTGCAATAGCAGTGACGAAGCACCACTGTGAACTGTGGGGTACAGGGCAGGCACATGACTTAATTCTACGTAAAACATGTTTATGGGATACCACCATAGGAGAAAACCTGCCTGCTGTGTTAGATGAATCCACTGTTCTGTGTCTATACAGCAGGGTGTGGTCAGTGCTTACCATAGATGAATCCACTGTTCTCTGTCTATGCAGCAGGGTCTGGTCAGTGCTTAGCACCTCACAGCATCTCACAGGGAGCTGTTGATGTTTTCCCCATCACTTAGGAAAGGCCTGAATTATTTAATCAGGAAGTTTATCTCCAAAAGAGATGTGGGAATTAAGTGAAAGAGATCATTGATTGTGGAGACAGAGAAGCCTTCCATAATCGGGACAAGCTGGGGAGTCTGTAGATGGTGACATCGTTCAGAAGCACGGCATGAGCTCATCTCACAGCGTATCAAGGAGACTGGGTCCCGTGTAGTGATCAGGCTCTCGTGAATGAAGCATTGTGAGTCTTACAGTCCTGCCTTGGGAAGGATGTCTTGAAGAGGTTCCTGGGAGTCCTTTTTGTGCTAGGGAAAAGGTCTCACGTTGGTGAGGTTTTAGTGATTGATTTTTGCCCCTTCCTGGCCTTTTCTTGGGAGTTTCTCTACTGTGTAACCCCTAGAAGTTCCATTCTGGCCACGGCTGAGGAAATATGGGCTTAGCGATGTCTCCCAGCCACACAGTCTTTGCTATGCGCTGTTCTCTTTCATTATCAATTCTGTATATACCTACTTTTAAAAAAGATAATTTAATTTATTTTAAATTACATATGTATATATGTATGTCTATGTGCCGGTAAGTGCTCAAGAGTGTAGGTACCCGAAGAGGCCAGAAGAGGGCGTTGGATTCCCTGGAGCTGGAGTTACAGGTAGTTGTGAACTGCCCAGAGTGGGTGCTGGGAAGTTAGGTCCCCTGGAATAGCAGGCAGGGCTGTTAACCACTGAGCTATCTCTCCAGTTACAGCTTTTCATTATTTATTTATTTATTTATTTATTTATTTATTTATTTATTTATTGTGTAGGTGTGCACGCACGTGTGTGTGTGTGTGTGTGTGTGTGTGTGTGTGTGTGTGTGTGCATGTGCCTTCTGTCTATGACTCTCCACTCAATGCACCCCTGACTGCATCATTCACAGTGCTAGGCTATAGTCAACCTTTCAGAGATCCCCATGGAGGGAGAATGCTCCTGTGTTCAGTATCTAGTTCTGGATTTGCTAGCTGGGTGACCATGTGCCATTTGTTCTCTGAGGCTCAGGTTTATCCACCTCCCCCCAAGTCACTGGTGATGTGAACACGGAAGGTATCCCAGGGTTCACACTAAAATCAGCATGGGCCATAGCACCTGTTCTCCGTGTGTTTGCCACGCACTTTTTCACATTCTTTTACTGTATCAATTGAGGATACTATCACATTGTCACTTTCGGTAGCTCTATTACTTCTGTGCCACTGAATCTGAAATGAACTTAAGTCCCAAAATCTTCCCATGTTCTGGATTGTTAAGCCCACCAGTTGTATCCTGTTAAGAGTGAGTAACAAGTATCTCAATGGGAGAATAGCATCTACCTCACAGGCTTGATCTGCTGTGTGGCTTGCCACGGCACATGTAACGTAAGTGTCTAAAATATGGTAAAAAGAAGACGTGCTAGCTATAATCTTTATTATCGCTACTCGTTTAACACAGCTTAATTTAATGGTTCCAGAGGTAATGCAGTCAGTGAAGATTATTTGCGAATCTAACAGAGAAAGGGAACTCTACTTGAAGCCAATGAGCTCATGGCAAGTTAGTGGCTGAGTGCAATAGGTGATCAGGAAATCTTAAGTGTTTTGACATTGTCCATTGGTTGTTCCTGCTTTCTCGTGGTTTAGATTTATTTTTATTATTTCAAATTATATATGTGTATGTGGAGGGGCTATGTGCACATGTGTGAGTGCAGGTGCCTTCGGAGGCTAGAGGCGTTGAGTCATTCCGGAGCTGGAGCAACAGGTGGCCATGAGCCATCCGGCGTGGGTACAGGGACCCAGAACAAACCCTGCAAGGGCATTGCACACACTTAACTGCTTAGTCATTGATCCAGCCCCTCAACCCTTTAACACTTGTTATAATTTAAAATTTGAATTGCAAATATATATATATATTTCATATATTTCAACCCTAGATAAAAAGATAAAAACATCACTTGGTTATTTCTTAAAGTGTGCTGTGCTCTCCGGCATTCAATCAGTTAAGTATTTAATTTACTTACTTATTTCTGACACAGAGTCTTGTTAATGTAGCTCAGTCTGGCCTTGAACTCAAGACCTTCTTGCTTCTGCCTACAGTGCTCATATTTGCACATATCTTTTTTTGTTGTTGTTGTTTTTTTCGAGACAGGGTTTTCTGTGTAGCCCTGGCTATCCTGGAACTCATTTTGTAGACCAGGCTGGCCTCAAACTCAGAAATCCACCTGCCTCTGCCTCCCAAGTGCTGGGATTAAAGGCGTGTGCCACCACCGCCCGGCTATGTGTCCTTTTTCTTGATGGTTTTTAGCAGGTGGCTCTCACAACAGGAAAAGGAAAAAGACCAGGACAATTAGATATCAGATGTCTGCAGAGGGAGACTGGCCTGACTGCTGGCTGAAGGTATCCAGCCGATGATTATATTTTCCTGTGTTGTTTTGAAAACCTAGGTCCGCAGCTCAGTCATTGCTCGAGCACAGATGTTGCTGTGTGCATATCTGTAGATGAGGATCTTGATGCTCTGTCTATGCCCTCCTCCCTACCCCCGATCAACTTTAATTTTAGAATAGTTTTAGATGTACAGAATGGCCCTGTAGTCATCACCAAGGGTTTCTGGGAATATCCTGGGTGGGCAGGGGGTATATTCCTGCCCCATTATCATCTGACTGTAGTCTGACACATTTGTTACAGTTAATGGACTGGTAGTATTGACTTTGCTTCATTAGATTTCTTTAGCTTTAGCCTGGTCCCCTTGACTCCCCACCCCCTTTTGTCTTAAGGTCACATCCAGGATGCCACATGATCTGTAGTTGTCACATCTGCTAGGCTACTTTGGGATGTGACAGTTTTCTCTGGCCTATTTTCCACCCGCTTTGAGCTAGTTTTTAAGAGGTGTCCTTTCTCGGCTCAGGGAAGTGCAGGATGGTGATATTCACAGGGACATTCAACTCCCTCACGAATCTTCCCATCAACAAATCCTTACAGAGTACTTAGAGATGAAGAAGCTGAACCTAACAAAGGAGCCACAGTACATTGCCTTCCTTACCTCATGCCAAACCACTTTGCCCTTCACTGTGTTTAAAGATCCCCCAGGGATCTTGTTAAAATGCAGACTTGTTTGGAACTTTCACAGCGGGGGTTGGGGGGCAGAGTTTTGTGTTTTTAACAAGCTCCCAGGTGCAGCCAGGCCACCCCCTCCTCACCCTTAGGATGCAGACCCTACACTTAGGCAGAGCTCCGCACAGGGCTAGTGAGAGCCTGGGGAAGCATGGAGGATGGAGTGGTAGGTAAACTGCATGTCTGCCATCAAGATGTTTGCAACTTAGAGGAACAAGAGAACAAAACAGGAGAAATAACCTAGTCACAGAAGAGTCAGTCTTGTAGGATTTGGTACATATCAAATGCAGAGTCAGAAAGTAAAATGGGATCACGGTTGTCTTGGGGAGGAGGGGATGGGGAGTTGGTGTTAGATGTGTACAGACTCAGTTTGCACAATGGGAAGATTTTGGAGGTAGATGGCAATGAAAGTTGCACCAAAAAAGTGCATGTCGTTAATACTACCGAACTGCACATTTAAAAAAATTGTCAAAGTAGCAGTATTTCTGGTGTGCATATTCTACCACAACTGAAAATTGCTTTAAAAAGACACTGTGGTGGCTGGACAGGTTAGGAGCACTGTCTGCTCTTCCAGAGGACTCAGGTTCAACTCCCAGCACCCACATGGCAGCTCACGACTGTAACTCCAGTTGCAGGGGATCTGATGGTGCCTAACACGGACATACATGTGAAGGGAAATGAAATTTAAGATGAAATTTAAGGCCTGTGATTCATGTAACTTAGGTCAAAAAATTGTTTGTAAGCTTAGAAGCCGGAGGCAGAGGACACAGTAGAACAGGCCATTGTTAAAACATTCCTGGGGTGGCTGATAGTTTGGACTATCATATGTTACTTGCTCGTACCATTCTGCAAATGTGTTGGTGTTTAAATGGGTCAATCGTGTGTAACCACGCCAAATTCCTCTTAGCCCCCACCCTCTCCCTATAAAAACCCCTAGCTTTCGAGCCACGTGGTTGATGCCTCTACCTCCTGCATCGGCCCGGAGCTCTGCCATTAAACTACCTCGAGTTTTTACATCCAGGTGGTTTATTTGTGGTTTTTGGGTGCCACCTTCTCAAGACTGGAGTGGGGAGGGCTCCCCACGGAGGTCTTTCACATGCAGCAAGACAGTCCCCATAAAGCAAAAATAAAAAATTGCTTCAAAGACAAAGGAAATGGATGCTAGTTGTTAGAATTGTCAGGAGAAAGATGAATGACGTCAGTAGAAGTTCAGTCATGGAACATGGGTACTGTGACAGGCACAACATGCTTACAGACTCCTTTCTAACAATGCCTCGAGACAGCCACTTGTCAGTCTTGCTCTCCAGATTTCAGGGTCAAGAAGGGTCACAGAATGGGTTTGGAGGGCTGTTGGAGTCAGTGAAGTACTTGCTATTAATTGATCAGGACCTGATCTTCAGACCCCAAGTGGAAAAGCCAGGCGTGGTGGCATGTCGCTGTAACCCCACTGTGAGGGAGGTAGAGGCAGGCAGAACCCCGACACGCCTTGGCCGGCCAACCTAGTCTGAAGAGCTCTGGGCTAAATAAGAGACTCTGTCTCAAACACCAAGTTGGCCAGCTCCAAACACCACGCTAAGACTGATCTCCGGCCTTTACCTGCATGCTTTAGGGTTTCAACAGTGTCCTCTGTGGTCAGCAGTCAGCATACATGGGAGTAGCTTAAAGCAAGATGACAGGGCCCATGGGACTGTTGTAAATTGAGGAGAGCATGTCCCATTCAACCAAGATCCCAATGACTTAGGCCACTGATAGGCGTGGGTAACATGGAAAGTTGGGAGGTCCTCAGATCCCTGATGGTGTGCGTGTGGCCTGTGTCGTGGGCATGCAAGACCATAAGACACCTGGTGCATGTCTTCCTGGCTGGGTCAGTAGGGTAGGAATGAGTGCAGTTTCACCAAGTGCCGTAACTATGATGTTTGTAATACAGCAAGGATGAGTGGGGTAAATCCTGAGGATAGGCAGTGTCCTGAGCACTCTGCCGTGGCCTCTAACAACCCATTCACTCATGGTTGTTACCTCTGTTTGCCACAGGGCAGAGTGGGCCAGGATGAGCACAGCAGAAACCCAGGGTGAACTGGCAAGTTAATGAACTCCAACTTTCTGAAAGCTGTTTTTCATGGTACTGTACTACAAGAGCAATTTAAACAGGAACCGCTAGATGTCGCCACCTAATGGTTCTTAAATGTGACAGAGGCAAGGGACAGGGCAATTCTCCCTCTACCTTGAAGACAACGGAGCAATAGCTCCGATCGATCGTTTCTGGCTTCCTGTTGGAAAGTGTCACCCTGAGCAGTTACCACAGTGGCTTGTCTCCTACCCACCCCTTGCCTTAGCTGACTGTTTACTTTTGAGCCTCTCTCTGCTTGTGGGTTTGTTTTGAATTTTACAAAAGGCAATGGGAACTGTCATTTCCTAAGTCAGCTTCTCCCTCACACCAACTACAGGAGCTGCCTTAGGCAGGAGGGGAGGACAGGATTGACTACAGGGGCTTTGGTGGAGGTGGGAGTGGGGGGAAGGGAAGGAGGGAGAGAGGGAGGAGGGAAGGAGAGTGGGGGTCAGAAAGGCAGCTTGCTTCCTATTTAAATGCACTTATGAATTGCACCAGTGCTATAATTAGGCCCTTACTGCCAGCACTGGCAGGAGTGCAGCAAATATATGCTCAGCGGAGGCACAGCAGTGGACCTTGCAAATTGTGTGAGACAGCGAGGAGCCCCTGGGCAGGGAGGGGAGAGGGTCCTGCACCTCTTGGTAGCAGAGGGTGATGGTGCTGTTGGCTTTTTCAGAGGAAAGGAGAGGGGAGGAGCGGCTTCATGGTGCCCTGGGTGGAGGAAACTCACCTGTTCAGGACTGAGTTATCCAATGTGCAGGCTCTGCTTCCCGTGCCCACAGAGGAGAATCACACTGAGCAAATCTGTGAACTTGCAGAGGACTCTCTAGCTCTAAATCTCATCAACACAGGGACAGGTGACTTTTTTTTTTTTTTTTTTTTTAATCTCAGTGCACCTAAGGCAGAGAGTGAAGAGAAGGTTCTTTAAAACAACTCTATGTAACACAGACAAAGGTAGGCAGGGAGGTGGTGGAGGGACCACTGGAAAACCTTGGAGCATTCATGGTAACTCATCTCCTAGCTTTTGGGCAGGAGGTTGAAGTATACAGGGTGAATTGGGAACTGATGGAAAGACAGGGCTGAGAAGGCTGTGAGAACGGCTGCACAGAGCTTTGGGAGATTCTGGAAAAATCAAGAGAACGGTACAGAGCAATGTTTTCAACTCAAGGAAGAAGAGGTCAGCCAAACAGACCAAACGCTGTGCTTCCTAGAGCCTTGCAGAAATGGTTTGTAATCAGCTAGAAGGCAATGCTTTGACTCGGCGACAGAAGGAATTTGAAAAAAAAATAATGTATTTTTTAACTATGTGTGCCTTTGCATGGGTCTCTGTGTGCACGGACACACGGAGGGCAGAAGAGGGCAGCAGATTCCCTCTAGCTGGAGACAAAGTGGCTGCAAGGTGCCCAACAGATAGTGGGGACCAAACTTGGGTCCTCTGCACAAGGGACAAGTGCTCTTAACTGATAAGCCATGGCTCTTGCTTGCAGAATGGTTTATCACATTATTTATTTATTTATTTATTTATTTATTTATTTATTTGATTTAGAGTGTGTATGTTGTGTATGCCACAACATGCGGATGGAGGTCAGAGAGCGGCCTGCAGGTGTCTCTTTTCTCCTTTCACCATCTCGGTCCCTGCAGCATGTGTCTTTACTCCCTGAGCCATCGCACTAGTCTGACAGAACACATTTTGAAAATTTAGAACAACAGCGTTGAAGCTTTCCTTTGTGTTATTAACCCAAACAGAGACTTTGCCGTTAATCCATGAAACGCACAGACTAAGCTGTCTCAAGTGGGAACACTGCTAACGTTAGTCGTAACTTCTCCTCACTGGAGGGAGTCAAAATTACTTTCATCTGCGTCCCGAGTCATCACCAACACCACATAGAAGGGAACTGGAATTTATCTTCGTTCTATGAGTGCTGACACACTCCTGTAAATCTCAACACTCAGGACATTCAGACAGGAAGACTGCTGTGAGTTTGAAGCCAGACTGAACTAAATAGGGAGTATCGGGGTAGGCTGGGCTACAGAATGAGAGTGTGCTCCTCTGTCTCTCATACCATAATGATAATAAT
The DNA here is from genome assembly GCF_900095145.1 of Mus pahari. Lineage (NCBI taxonomy): Eukaryota > Metazoa > Chordata > Mammalia > Rodentia > Muridae > Mus > Mus pahari. The sequence continues at coordinate 39,266,455 of NC_034592.1, read as the reverse complement.
ATCAAAACAATAGCAACACTAATAAGATCCTACTACACATTTGAGCCATGTATTATCTTATGGGATTCCATAAACACAGGACCCCAAAGAAATGGGAATTTCCCCAGGAATCTCATTCTGGGAGAAAGAAAGGGTGACAGCCCAGAGCGGGAACTTGTCTGCTGGGAAGAGATTTTACACAGCTCTTAACAATCTTTCAGACCATCTACCAGGATGAGACTGAAGCCCAGACAATGAAGAGCTGAAGAGTTTGGCAGGACCACACCTTGACCAGGCCTGTTTGGATGCGCATATCCTTGGTCCCCTGTTTAAACTTTGATATCACTGAAGGGCTGCCTGAAGACAAAGATAGGTTTTGGGCTAGGGAGGTCACTGGAGTGCTTTGTTCCTGTGTGTTTGATAGATGGAAGATGAATACCCCAAGACCCAGCATCTAGGGGTTAAGTAACTTGTCTAAGGTGATAATATTCTAGTAGAATATGTTGCATATTTGACCTCATATAAATTCTACCTGAAATTAATAGAGTCCATACATAAGCACTTTGTTTGGAGGAAATACCTTCTGACTCTTTCTGTGCAGAACCTGGGGCATAGCCACTCCGCTGCCTCAGAGCTGATGTATGTGCAGACAGAAAGCCCAGCGATAGGTCTCCTAGTGGTGTCAGTGCTGTATAATGTGTGTGGCACTTAAAAAAAAAATCCTTAAAATAATATATATTCCTAAGTCATTGAAGGAGTACCAACATAAATGTTTAAAGCAGGCAGAAAAAGGAGCGAGGGAATAACTCATCTTGCAACTTCAAAAACTTTGTTACCCTGCCAGCCAGCTGCCAGTAGGACTCTGCTTAGGAAGGTGTGTGGTGCCAGGAGTTCCTGCGTTGATCTGCCTCCTTTCAGGCCTTTCCTAAGCCACTGAAGGGTGGCCTGCAGCTTCTTCTGTGGCCTTACACTCTGTGTGTGTGTGTGTGTGTGTGTGTGTGTGTGTGTGTGTGAAAGTTTTGGGACTCCTGAGCCCTTTCAGGTCCTTCTCTGATAGGATAACTGGCAGCATTTTCTTTCCTCCCCCACCCTCCCTCCTTGCCCTTTCTGTGTTTGGAATAGCACCTGCTAGGCAGCAAGCAAGCCACAAGGTTTAGCCATTGCCATCCTTTGATCTCAGTTTGTAGCTAGGATAGCCTTGAACTCATGGGAAACAAAGAATCCTACTGCCTCCGCCTCCTTTGGAGCTGAGACTACCGGCCTGCACCACTGCACTTGGCTAGAAACAAAATTGTCTAAGACAGTTAAACATCACATGGCCCTGGTATCTTGTCATCGTTTCTGGGATCTGAGCCCACCCACTGCTGCCTTGCTACTTCACCTTCCTTGATAGACCTTGGGTTCCTTCTTGCTTATTGCATCACAGCCTGCTGGAAGCTCCTCCCTCCCAGAGCACTTCTTACTCCAGGATTCATGTTTTCAAAAACTAGATGGACTCCACCTTAATTAAGGGGGCTTTTGCTCTTGCCTCAGCTTCTCAGCAGACAGAAGGATCCCAAAGAAATGGAAATTTCCCCAGGAATCTCATACTTGGAGAAGGAAAGAATGTTAGATCAGAGGGGCGTCTTGTCTCCTGGGAAGAGATTTCACACAGCTCCAACAACTTTTCAGACCATCTTATAGGATGACTGAAGTCTTTGGCAGGACCACACCTTGACCAGGATTGGTTAGATGTGTATATCCTTGGTCCCTGTTTAAATTTTGATCTCACTGAAGTCCTGAAGACAAAGAAGGACTTAAGGGTTTCACTGGATCACTTTGTCCCTTTTTTTCCATTAACTAAATCTTTTTTTTTTTTTTCTGCTTTTTACTTTTAAGTTGGCTCTTTTTATTGGCACCTTGCACTCAGTGGTCAGAGCTGATTTGGGGCACAGGTTATGACTCCCCCCCAAACTCTGCTAATACTATCTCCTTCCACCTCCCCTCTGCTAGGCTTTCTGGGCCAGGCGGACTGTTCAGAGGTTGGCCACAATGGCGATGTAGGCCATGCTCTGAATGCAGCCTCCTGGGCTTGGGTCCAGATGGCTGTTAATTACTCTACCCTTTGGCAGGTCGGCCACAATAATGTGTAAAATGCAAGTTCTGCTGGTGCTTACAAGGTAGGAGGTGGAGATGGTTCAGTGAAGTGCTTAGAGTAATACTTGCCACTCAGTAAGCATGAGGAAGCCTTAGCTATTTCTCAGTAACAGCTGCAGATGAGAGCCTGCAAGGCCACGAAGAGCCACTGGCTCAGTCACCGTGGAATGGGCGTGTCTGTGCTCGCACGGCACCTGGTTGTATTTCTATTCACCCTGGGCCTGGACCTCATGGGAGGGATTCCTTCTCACCTCCACAAGTCTCTATACTGAGGGTCCAGACTTGCTGGGGGTGGATGGGGCAGAAAGTGATGTGGAGACTAGGTGGCTGAGTGGATGTGGGGAGCTGGGCAGGGAGATCACCAGGTGAGGTGGCCAGGTCAACAGCAATACTAAGAATGATGCACACTGTAGTGGTTTTAATTGTTGGGTGCCATTTACGCTTGTTGAGAGCAAACTCTGGGATCGAAGAGGCTTCCTCTCTGAGTCCAGCATGTTAATTTCAAGTGTTCTTCAAGATCACTTGTCCTGAGTCGGGCTGGTCTCCTAACTGTAAGAACAAAAACAATGAGGAGTATTAACAACACTGCATCCTTGAGAATAGATAGAAGGTAAGCTATTTCCAACTACAGTATATTATCCCATAATATAAGATACCTGTGGTGGCAGTGGGAATCGGCAACTTCAGCCATTGGAAGCTCATCCACAAAGAGAAAGCTTAATCGGAAATCCCAGCTGACTGCCTCGACTTCCCCAGCTGATTTCTGCTGGATGTTGGTAAGCCCTTGTTCTGATGATGTAATCTATTGATTGCGTTCTTAATTGGCCTACTCCGGTTGTCTCCGCTTGTTTTGAGCAGTTTGAAAATGTATCTTCTACTTCTCTCTGCTTACTTTAACTTGCTATATCCTTAATAAACTCCCCCACTCATAACTGAAAACAGGGCTATCGCTGCTGATCATCCAGATTATATAGAACAACTGAGAAGGGAATGCTTTGGTGGGAGAGAAGTAAAGAGGCTAGGTACTGTCACGTCTAGACACTCTGAGCTTGGGTGTTTGGACGCATCAGTAACAATGATGACTGGCAACCAGGGCAATAGTAGACCACACTGATGGCGTAATATGCTCTGGTCTCTGTACCCAGCCTCCCAGAGACTCTGACACACCTATCTCCACAACAGCCTAATGAAGAGGACCCTAGATGCAGACTGGTTAAATCACTTGTGTAAGGCCACTCTGCTCATTGCGATCAGACAATCTAGAGCCATAGCTTACACATTTTTTTCCCCTGAACTCTGTGTCTATAGTTTCAGAGGATGGCAGGTCTGAGCATACAGGCATGTATGGCAAGGAATAATATTGCCAGAAAAGACCCAAAGCATTGTAATGCATACCTTTGATTCTAAAGCCTGGGCGGTAGAGGCAGAAGAATTACTAACTCAAGGCAGCTTCAGCTATGTAGGGCATTTGTGGTCAGCCTGGGCTACATGAGATCTTGCCTCGAAACAAACAACAAACAAACACAGCCACAGGTGGTAGAATGTTACATAGGATACAGTCTCAGCTTTCAGTTCCCATGGGAGACCCTAGAGAGTGTTATGGGTGTTGGCTGAAAGAGCATCCTTTTTCTGGCTTTAGTGAACATCATAGTTGAAGATGCAATTATGTGACAGAAGGTGGGGAAAAAGCTCCCAGTGAAGACCACATTACACTGATACATTATTGGTGTAGCCCTCACTTCACTGTTCAGTCAACAAGGTTTCTTTAGAATGCTTGCAAATTCCTTAACTTAGCAGTCTTGACAGAGAAGGGTGAAGTGTTACTATAGAGGGAACCTAGGAAGAAACAGATGGGGAAGCAGTCTCCTAGCTAGACACTCCCTGCTGAGTTTTATTTAACAAAGTATATACGAAGTAGTATAGTATAATGACCCACTAGTTATGTCCTGGAGTTTGTTAGTAATTTTCATTTAACTTTTAGAGTGGTGTAGCCTGGACTGAAACAAAACCAAGTGTGGCTGCTAATGGTTTATTTGTACTCTATAAGCCATGTTTAATTACACAAGAGCAGGTTGAACACTGTGGCTCTCAGCTCTCGCTGTGCATTAGAACTATCAAGGAGCTTGGAGAAATTGCACACCTACTCCAACTCCTTCCATTTCAGTCCAGGGACACCAGAATAGGAGTGTGGAGAGAAGAGTGGCTGGGAATATTTGTTGTGTTGGCTAGTGCATAGTTAATAGAGTTGTGCTGCCAAACCGAGAGACTGGAGTAAAGGTTTCGCTCTTATTCCACAAATTTCATTGAAATGATTTTTCTCTGGAGATATAAAGTGTGGGATCCAAAATAGAACTGGAAATAATAAAGGTGCATACACTTAAATGACAGAAAATTTTGGTGCAATGCTGGAAGACATCAGAAGACGAACTTAGGGGGCTGGAGAGACAGCTCAGCGGTTAAGAACACTGACCACTCTTCCAGAGGTCCTGAGTTCAATTCCCAGTAACTACATGGTGTCTCACAACCATCTGAAATGGGATCTGAGGTCCTCTTCTGGTCTATGTGTATTCATACACATAAAATAAATATTTTTTTTTTAAAAAAAGGAGATGGATTTAGATTAGGAGAACAGATGGTTCCCCACCCCCACCCCCAAGCCAATGCACACTGCCCAAGGTGAACACACAGCTGGGAAACCTAGAGGAGACACTCAGCAGTACCTTTAGTTGGCCTCTGAGTGATGATCAGGGTAATTAATTAAAAGACACTCAGTTCCCACCTTGTTTCATTGGCTAAACCACTTAAGGCAGCATTTGTTCCCAGGCTGAAGCTACAAGAATATACCTGTGCTAGGCTTTGGGTCTGAGTCATTGGCATTGTCATTTAGGTGGCAGAGGGAAGCAGGTGGTACCTTTGCATTTCTACAGAAGTGAGGCTTGAGAACTCCAGAGTTCCTCCTACTTTGGGAAAAGGACTGGTTATCTTGCTTGCTGGGTACCCAAGGGGGAGTCCAAGCTGTCTACTTTCTGGTCTGTGTATATGAGGATTTCCACAGATGGGAGTTGAAGTCAGGAGAGGAGACCAGCTATGACTATGTGGGCTGCTGACCATAGCATCATGCTGACAATCCACATTTGGTGTGGTGCGTGTGTGTGTGTGTGAGTGTGTGTGTGTGTGTGTGTGTGTGTGTGAAATAACAAGAGTGAGGCTGACAAGCATGGCTGATTTCTGTATAGCCTTCCTCATTCTCAGGTGTATGGGTGAACCCGTAGCAGTTCCCACAATAAAATGACACCGTGGTCCCCGTTTTATAAGATACTTAAGGGACTCCTGTCCAATTTATATGTGGCAGGGTTCAGATGCAGATAGGTGGACTTTGGGTAAGTTTTTTTGTTTATGAATGCGCCAAACTGATAGATAAATGAAGCTAAAAATATTGAGCAGTTTTTCTCAAATGATGGCTCTTGTGTAGGTGGGCAAGGGGGGTTCTCTGATGGCACTGCTGGGCACAGAGCATTCTAAACACACTACAGCTGCCCTGGGCCCCAGTGGAAGGACAGTGTGGTAGAAAGAGTTGATTTAGGAATTTGATTGTGAGTGGGTGGGTTGTATGTTTGAGTTTCTTGGCACTAACTCAGTGGTGTAAGACAACAGTTATTTTTTTCATAGTTTGGAAGGCTGTGAGTTTGGTATCCGATTGTGAGTAGGGTTATCTCCTTCTAAGGGCAGCAGAGGGGAGATATTCATTTTCTGGTGGCCGTTGACATGACTCACTGTTCTGTGTCTCCATTACTCCAGCCTCCAGCATCCCATCATCTCTGCAATTCTTCATCTTCTTCATCTTCCCTCTTCTCTCATGAGGATACTTGGTGGTGCATCTCTGACTTATTCCTAACCTAAGATGCCCTCACTTCAATATCTTCGACTTTAGTTAAGTTTTCAAATCCCGATACCCCAAATAAGATGTTTAGGTACTCCGGGGATTTGAACACAGTCGTGTTTCATTGGAGGTGGGAGGTGCCATTCAACTCACAGGAGGGTGTACATATTTTCTTTACTAATTTTTCAGGGTGAAATTAGCCTTTGGCAGTAAGGATCTGCTCCAACTGTTTAAGTAAAAGTAATCACCCCTTAGGGGCACCTGCCTGCAGTCTCAGGAGTTGTGAAGTAGAGACAAGAGAACCAGCTTGGAGTATGTGAGAATCTGTCATAAACAGATAGGCAGACAGTTCTGGCTAGTATTATGTCACCTTGACACAAGCTAGGATCAGAGAGGAAGGGGCTCCAATTAAGAAAATGCCTCCAGTGCTCGCTTTGGCAGCACATATTCTAAAATTGGAGCGATACAGAGAAGATTAGCATGGCCCCTGCACAAGGATGACACACAAATTTGTGAAGTGTTCCATATTTTTATTTCTCTTAACATCAATGGACTCAATTCCCCAATAAAAAGAAATAGACTAATAGATTGGCTACACAAATAGGACCCAACATTTTGCTGCTTACAGGAAACCCATCTCAGGGAGAAAGACAGACACTACCTCAGCGTGAAAGGCTGGAAAACAATTTTCCAAGCAAACGGTCTGAAGAAACAAGCTGGAGTAGCCATTCTAATATCATATAAATTT
>NC_034592.1:39209725-39259701 GCF_900095145.1 Mus pahari | reverse complement strand
ATCTAAAATAATAATAATAATAATAATAATAAAGAATGGCCAGCCTGGTCTACAAAGTGAGTTCCAGGACAGCCAGGGCAATACAGAGAAACCCTGTCTCGAAAAAAAAAATGCTCAGGGGACAAAAAGACAAGAACTGGGGTGCAAGTTCTGCTTCCACAGACCCAATCTGCTAATGCTAGGAAGAGAAAGAATTTGCTGAGGTAGTTCAAACCATGTGAGAATTAAGTATGTCACAGCAGGTTAATCGTTTTTGTTTGTTTGTTTGTTTGTTTTTACCCCCAAATTTAAAAAAGAAAAGAAAAAGCAAAAGAAAATGCCTCCATAGGATCTAGCTGAAAGCAAGCCTATAGGGCATTTTCTTAATTAGTGATCAATTAGGGAGGGCCCAGCCCAATGTGGGTGGGGCCATCTCTGGACTGGTGGTCCTGGGTTCTATAAGAGAACAGACTGAGCAAGCCCTGCAGAGCAAGCCAGTACGTAGCATCCCTCCATGGGTCCTGCATCAGCTCCCGCCTCCAGGTTCCTGTCCTGTTTGAGTTCCTGTCCTGCCTTCCTTCAGTGATGAACAGTAATGTGAAAGTATAAGCTGAATAAACCTTTTCCTCCTCAAGTTGCTTTGGGTCATGGTGTTTCATTGCAGGAATCGGAGCCTTAATCAAAACACAGACAAACAGAAATTAGGAAGCTCTTGGCCTTCAAACCCCATGATGTCTGTTTATGCAGCCATTGGTCCAAATCCTTTCTAGACACTAGTTCCATGTTTTGTTCTGTTTTCAAGACTACTAACAAGTAACAGATGGCAGTGGGGGTTTCAAGTAACAGCTGGATTCTTCTTTCTCCTTCCCTGCCTGTCTGTGCTGGGGTTTCCTGTGACTCCATCTCTCCCAAACCTTGGAGTTTTTCAGTCTTGGAAACTGCTATTCAAAAGAGAGAAAATAAAAGAAACGAGAAAAACATTCTTTATTGTCGGAAAGGAATGTCAAGTTTGCCCAGCTCCAAGGTCAGAAAGGAGGGGGAAGCTTGTGTGGGGAGTGTGGACACTGGGCTATTTAGTTTTGAGTTACTAACATTCTTCAGCTTGCAGATGGAAAAAAAAAGAGAGAGAGAAAGCCAGGAGGATTATGTAAGGTCACTTGGCAAGTTGTGGGCTGACCCAGCATTAATACTCAGGGCTTCTGGGTCCTCAGTTCTGAACCTCCAAGACACAATGCTTGTCCATTTCTTCCTCTATTAATCCTTGGCTGTCTGGGCAGTGCACGAAGACCTCAACACTCCCAGCCAAAGGAACACATGGGAGAAGCGAAGTCTTGATTTGCTATTTTTGAGCCGAATTCAATAGACGAGAAGAGGAAATGGAGGCTGTGATTGTGTTATTCAGGTTGTGGGGTGGATGTAAGCAGATGGAGTTTTAAATTCCATGCTAGTATCAGTTATTACAATGCCGTCCCTGAACCCAGGTAAGCTGCTGTTGCTGAAGTCAGTGGGTATAGAGAAAGGTAACCACAAGGGCTGGCTCAGTGGGTGAGGTACTCGTGGTATACAAGCGTGAGGGCCTGAGTTTGGATCCCTAGCATCTATGGCAGCACTGGGGGGGTAGGGGCACATCGACAAGCAGATCCTTGAGACTCCCTGGAAAAAGTAGTATTGCCAATATCATGAGCTCCATATTCAGTGAGAGAGCCTGTCTCAAGAAATAAGATAGAAAGAACAGTAGGTGCATTCATGTGGAAGGGGGGATATTCGCAGAGTCTACCCCTAGACAAAGGAACTACCGGCTCTTGGCTACTGGGGAGAGAATTAACCTCTCTCAGGGATGAGCCCTCTTATTGGTTATCCAGTGCAAAATGGTCAGCTCTGAAACCATATATACACAAACAACAAAAATGGGATCAGCAAGTGATAACTACATATATGTATATATTCTATTACTTATATATGTGTATATGTGTGAAACAAATATGATCAAAGAAAAAAGGCTATTAACTTGAAAGTGCCAGGGTATGAGAAGGGTTCACAGGAAGGCACTTGGGAGATAGAAAAGAGAGGAAAAGGTTGGGGAGGTGATACAATTCTATCTCAATTAAAAACATTAAAAAATAAATGTCATTCTAATAACAATAAAAAAAAAATAAGATGGAGAGTGACAGACAAAGATGCAGTGTTGACCTAGAGCCTTCATATGGGAACTCATGAGCAATTGTTCCCCTCCCCATGTGTACACACACAAAAATTCCATCCAAAACCACACACATGCATACATATACACACATATGCACACACATGCATGCACACACATGTGCACATATATACACATATGTACACAATACACAAATATGCACACATATCCATGCACATACATACACACATATACACCCATATGCACACATATACATGCGCACACATGCACATTCACACACACATGTATACACATACATGCACACACACATGTATACACACACACACATTCAACAACAAAATGAAGACAGTCTCCTTAATAACAACCTGCTCTGATTGTGTAAGTAAAAGCCCCTTTTGCAAACTTCAACCTTCTTCGCCAGGTCACCTCTTCAATAATTTGGTAGCTATAAACCTTCTTGGGGACATAAATATTTCAATAGACCAGTCCAAGGACATGTTTTCTTCATCCCAGGAAGCACAATAGCTCTCATGAACACTCCTGGGTGGGTGGTGTACACAGCTCCAATGCCAGGTTCTTCCAGGATGTAGACTTAGAAATGCTATTGGTGTGCGCATCAGTTCGTGTATAAATTCAAGGCCTTCTTGGAGGGGGGGCTAATGCTTATTAAGCCTAGTGTATTATCCTTCCTTTGTGTTAGGCATGTCTCTGAAAAGCTACCAGTCACAGATCTTATATTCAAATAGTTCATGAGGGATGTTTTCTCATCTGACCTCACAGTGACCTTGGCCTGAGAGCCTGAAAGAGTGTTTGTTACCCAAAAGACTGAAGAACACTCCTGGTGTGTGTCTGAGTGGAGAGTCAGTTTGGCAGCTACCTGGGCACTGAATGCTTGCCAACCTCTCAGCAAGTATGCTTGCCAACTTGGAGGGCCAGCAGTACTTGAGAATGTGTTTTGTTGAGTATAAACTTTGGAAAACATTTCAGCCAGTTTCTGCAAATTTTTCTAATCCCGTGTGTGATCAGCATGTGGGCTTCAAGTCTAAGTCTGCTTTCTGTTTTCACTCTTGGGCACAGAAGTCATAAAGATTTGCAAGCTGGGAGGAACCATGCTTGAATGTCCAATCTGCTAGTCTGTATGAAGATCCCGTGAGGTCTTTTGTGGAGCAGGGACCCTTTTCCAGATGACAGGTAGAAATATAACCTGTACGGTTAGGATGGCTGGCTTATAGCCTGTTTATGTTCAGGTGTATTCCTTTAGATTTATCAACTCATCGAGGCTATAAAAATGGTTCCTAGCTTCTGACTTGTGTGCATGTGTGTGTGTGTGTGTGTGTGTGTGTGTGTGTGTGTGTGTATGTCTGTGGAGAGNGAGAGAGAGAGAGAGAGAGAGAGAGAGAGAGAGAGAGAGAGAGAGAGAGAGCACTACTAAAGCATTCCTTTGTACATAACTCACTCTTTAGTCTCTCTTGTAGTCTGTCTTCTTGGCCTGCATACTTTTCCACCTAAATGTTGGTCCATTTGTACTGTTCCCCCTTCTTCCTACAAACTCTCTAGTTTGACTAAACTTCCCTCTCCTGCGCCATCTTTCCTGGGCCCAAAGCTCCAATTATTTTCTCCAAGCACACATGTGGGTTTTCTGAGTCAACCCTAAATAGGATCTACAAATTATTTTGTCTTTAAGAGTGCTTCTGGATATAGGTATAGACCAAAACTATGTTTCTGAACAAGAGGAAACTTATAAAGGCTCACTGACTCTGAGCCTGACCTTATTTGAGAGGCGTTCTTCTCCTGACTTCTCACACTTCTGGAAGAGTGTGCCAGAGTTGAGAACCTTGTGAGATCCACTCACACAACCTTGCCAGTGGGTGCGAGGCTGTGACTACTGAATTTGGAAGCTGACGAAGGTGTCATTTTGACAGTTCATAGAACTGGGGTTTTGCTGGGTGCATGGCTTACAAAAACATCTAGGATGTAGAATCTTTTCAAGGCCTCTTTAGTGACACAGCTTGACCTAGTCTTTGGAGAAGTGAAAGTCACTCAAAGGGTGTTCCATGTTCAGTTCACACTGGCTAAATGCTTGAGGATGTCAGCGTCTCCTAGGACAACATAATGGGTCCCCAAGAGTAAAGTAAGAAATGATAAGGAAGCATTGCATTTCTAACTTGACCTGTAGGCAGCATGTGGCTTCCTTGAGGGTTGGCTTGTATTTGAATAGCTCAAGAACCATGTTATTATGGTCTGGGAAGCAGCCATGTTGTTTCTGGAGAGACCAGGAACTTTGTACTGAGAAGTCAGAGCCTTCTGGGGACCTCGTCGGAGGAACTCACCCTTGCAAGAGTTCTGGCCAGTGTCTGTTATATTTCTTTTCTTGACATCATTTTACTAAGTCCCTCAAGTCCGTAATTGCTTTAATGTTGCATTCTTCATTCTTGAAAGAAAAACTAATAAAGCAAGGAGTGAATGTGTGTTTATTGTTTCATACCTCCCCCACCAGGGAATGGGAAAAATGGAAGAGAAAAGCACTTAAAAAAAATAACGAATCTAGCATGGTGATGGCTCATGCCATGTAATCCTACCAACCTGGTGGTTCCTACCAGAACTCCTGTTCTGGGTCATTCTCAGGACAGTCTGGGCTACATGGGGCTTTGTCTCAACTTACTTGCCTTCCTGCCCCCATCAGCAAGTACAGTCTTATTCCAGGGCTGAGGAAATGGCTCAGTGAAGAAATGGCTCACTGGCTAAGCATGAAAATGTGAATTTGGATTTTTCAGCTCACACATAGCCAGCCACGGTAGTACCCACTTATAATCACGTTACCGGGTAGAGGCAGAAATAGGCAGGCCACAGGGGTTCCCTGTCCAGCCAGACTTGCTGAGAGATTAAGTTTCTGGTTCAGTGAGAGACCTCATTTCAGAAAAAAAAAAAAAAAAAAAGGTAGAAAGTAATAGAGGGAGACATCCTGACGGCCACATGCTTGCACATGCGCACATCCATGCATGTACCATACACAAATAAGTCAAGAGAGTCTTAGCCTCAGGTCAAGCTGGCTCTTGGGGCTTCCTGCATCCTCTCCTGGCTCACCTTCAACTTCAGCTCAGCTGAGGTAGACAGTTCCTCCATGTGCAGCCTGCTTCTTTTATTTCTTGGAACTCAGAGGTTTTCTCCCTTGATGTCAGAAGAGCTTGCTTGAGCCAAGCCTGTCCTCAGATAAGGCTGGTCACTTCTTCTCTGCCAATGGGGCAGGAGTGGTGACGGTTAAGTGCATCAGCCCGCTGTCCTTTGAGGGCAGGTTTCGTTACTTGGAGCAGCGTCTCATGGCACCAAGCCCCCCCTGCAAGCTTTCATAAGCAGCGATACACCTTTGGTTGGTCTTTCTTCTTTCTCTGATCCCATCTCTTGTCTCCCTCACTCTTGTATCTTGTGATCTTTCTGGAAGGCCTGTTATAGGTTCTGCTCTTAGGGAAGGCAGATTGACAGCTACCATCCCAGGAGGATGAGGGAGCCAATACTAACACTTCTTTCAAACTCGTCTTTGAATTTCCTGGAAAGTTAACTTTTTAAGTGTAAAAAAAAAATTAAATTTGGAAGTCAGAAAGCTGGAAGGAGAGGATTCCTTGCTTACTATTATGGTAGAGAAAGACTCTCAGACTCTCTGTATTGGCCTGCAGGGCCTCTTTATTTTTAAATTTCTCATCTGTAGTTACTGACATGCTACTTGGCACATTTTCAGAGTTTGACAACTAGAGTCTATTCCCAATGCAGAACCATTTGTATAAAACAATGCATAAGAGGACGCAGTGGAGGGTTGTCTGCTCAACTGTGTGTCTTCAGGTAGATAAAGAATGGAAACGGATTGTTCTGGTTGTCTAGGGGCAGCATGGGAAGATATTCCCCGAGAACACCATAGAACTATTCAAACAAGCTCCAGGGAAGGGCGACCCCCCAGGCTGAACTCCGGTCAATCCAGGGTCGTTGCTTCTAATTGTTACCGATTAATAAGAGCCAAACTGGACCATTCCAAAAATGTTATCACAGTTCTCAGAATCGAGGCTAATCTGGAACTAAAGTGTGAGTTAGTTAGAAGGGGTGAGTGGTTCACCTCCCAAGTTTGAAGGCCACAACCTTTCCCAAAGGGCTTTTATGACAGTCATGTGTTGGAGATCATCTGCGCCTTATCACAAACAGGCTCCCGTAAGAGACCTTCTGATGTAAGGGCAGGTTTAAAGAGAAACAGGCAAAGCAGTTTTCATGTAATTTGCTTTGTATATGCTTGCCATAGCAAAGTTAGTCTTTCTAGGCATTGTCATTTCATACACACAAACCAGCGTTCCTGGTTAAAAGATAACGTTTAAAATGACATTTTAACCAGATATTAGCAAGGTTTCAGTGGTCCCACATGCTGTCTTATTGAGCAGTTTTGAAGCAGCTCCTTGGATTCATTTTATCTTCTTGTAATGTAGCTGACTGATTACTTCCTTGTTCTGTTTGCTTGCTCAGATGAAATTGCATCTCCTTAGGATCAGTGATACATGTGCCCACAATGTTAGCCAGAGAGCGTATAAAATGAATCAGATGTGTTCAATACAAATGTTCTTACCGATGACGAAATTTAGTCCCAGACTTTGGAAAACTCCATTAAAGGTGTTGAGTGCGTTCTGTGCAGCAGGTACTGTGGTAGTGGTCCAATGTCCGGTGCCTGTCCTTCCTGGAGTTGAAGCTCTTCTTGGCGTGCAGGTCCCTGAACCTGGGAAAGCCCACAGCAGACAGGTAATCCTAACTGAAGTTGTGGGGTGGAGCCACAAGATGGCTCCCTTCTGCAGGGCTTCCAGATAGAATTGTCTAGACCGATTTTCACATGACCCATGAGGGGGGTGTGAAGAAGGTAGAGTGTTTGTTTGAGGAAAGATGCTCAGGGAATGTGCTTAGACATCTGGGGCCATTAAGTATAAGCATTAGGAACTCTAGCATGGGATGACCTGGAAGGCTGTGTGGGGAACCATAAGGAGAGATGAGGCTGGGCACACCAGAACGGGGAATCTTATCCCCGACCATGTTTTGAACTTCACATTTAAAAGACTGTATTTACTTATTTGTATGTACGTGTGCACGCATGTCTTTGGACTTGTGAAGAGGTCAGAGGAAAACTTGGGGGAGCGAGGGAGCGCTTGCTCCTTCCACCATGTCAGTGGATCAACCACAGGTCATTCGGGCAGCCATCTCCTTTACCCTCCCGGGCCATCTTACCAGCCCCAGAGTTCACAATTTATCTCATAGATAGGGTACCGTGGTTACCATTTCAGTTGTCATTTGTTGACCGTGTTGATATTCGAGATGCGTGTGTGGCATGTAAGGTCGTGGTATGACCCAAAAGGAGGTGTGAGCTAGGGAAGAAAGAGCCAGGAAGGAACTGAAGAAAAAGAGTGTTCATCAGTTGTTAGGGTGAACAGTTGTAAACTGGAGTTCAGTGGCAAGGAAGGCCAACAGAGTGAGGAATGGCTTTCACATTTTGAGACCAGACAGCTGGGCAGATGGTATTATTCTTTGTTATAAACAGGGGCTCGATTTGGAAGAAAATGGTGATAAGTTTTTACTGGACCTGTCAAGTCCAGCCTAGCTGTGAGACATCCAAGGAGGGATGTGTTCTGAGCAGCCAAATAGGTGGTTTTGGAAATCCAGATTTGACTAGGCATATGCATATCTACTTATGGAAGGTAGATCTCTGAAAATATTTGAGAGGTGGCCAGAGGCAAAGCCCCAACAAAGGAACTTGAGAAAGAATGACCTGAAAGATAGAAGCAAAGCCAGAGAGACAGACCACTGACACAGGGAAATAGGAGAATGTCTAGCAGAAGGGAGGCTGGCCAGCAGCACCAGGAATCAGGCGAGGACTGTTAGACCCAGTGACTGAACTCACCTGTAACCTTGGCAAGAGCAGTTTGAGTCAAGGTGGAGATGAAGGCCAGATTAGGATAAAGGAAGACCATGGGACAAATGAAGACTTGTGGGCCAGTGGTAGTGATAGATGCACTCTCGATATGGGCCGTGAAGGACAGGCAGACCCAGGTATAAGGCTGGAAAGGGAAGCCAGGGGCAAGTGGTTGGTGTATGAGATTAACGGGGTATTGGTATACTGCTGTGCATAAGTGAGGCTAGCCAGTTGTTGAGAGCACTCGGAGTTTATGTCGAGGCTGATACTGCGAAGTTCTGAACACCGGTGGCTCAGACTGAAGAGGAGGAAGGAGACTTCTTGACAAATGGACTGGGAAGAGGTTTAGTCTTCTGGACAGCACAGGAAGTTGACTGTTATGTTTACGGCCCGTGGAGCAGATTGTGAAATAGTTTGCTCACAAATTGTCCGTTACAGAGATAAAGAGATAAAAAGACTGTCTTAGATTCAGTGTCCCGAGGGAAACTGAGGACAGTCATGGATGGAGAGCCAGGAAGTCCTTTTGGGCTCAATGTTTTTGACTCCCTGGGAAGTCAGACATTGCCATCTTCATGTCCAGTGTTATGGCATTTGGAGTGGGGGCCTTGGGATGTAATTAAGTCCTGAGGGTAGAGCTTCAAGATGGTATGAATGTCTGGGCCTGCTCTTCTGTGCAAACCCCATCACTCGAGAAGCAGGTGCAGAAGGATTATCTCAAGTTCCAAGTCAGCCTAGGTGATGTGGTGAATTCTGGAGTAGCTTGAGCCTTATATTGAGAGAGAGAGAGAGAGAGAGAGAGAGAGAGAGAGAGAGAGAGAGAGAAACACACACACCGGGGGGGGGGTGTTAGTGTCCTTATGAGAAGAGAAAGAAAAATCAGAGCGTCCTCTCTATATCCTGCTGTCGGGGCACCAGGAGAAAGTGCAGTGAGCACTTAGTCTGAATTTTCAAACTGCCACTTCTTTCCATCCAGAGAGTCATCTGTAGTCTATAGGGCAGGGACTTTGGGTCCTTTTATCATCTGGTTTACAGTGGAGTTTACAAGAATATGAAACTGCAGGTAGCCTTTGCGACCCTACCTTGAACCTCATATCCATCTTCAAACTGCCAATTATGCCTTTGCATATCAGAAAACAAGCTTCTACAAGACACCAAGTATGCTGGTGCCTCCATCTGGGTCTCCAAAGATGAGAGAAATTAGTCTTTGCTCTCCTCTTCTCTTCTCTTCTCTTCTCTTCTCTTCTCTTCTCTTCTCTTCTCTTCTCTTCTCTTCTCTTCTCCTCTTCTCTTCTTCTCTTCTTCTCTTCTTCTCTTCTTCTCTTCTTCTCCTCTTCTTCTCTTCTTCTCTTCTTCTCTTCTTCTCTTCTTCTCTTCTTCTCTTCTTCTCTTCTTCTCTTCTTCTCTTCTTCTCTTCTTCTCTTCTTCTTCTCTTCTCTTCTCTTCTCTTCTCTTCTCTTCTCTTCTCTTCTCTTCTCTTCTCTTCTCTTCTCTTCTCTTCTCTNTCTCTTCTCTTCTCTTCTCTTCTCTTCTCTTCTCTTCTCTTCTCTTCTCTTCTCTTCTCTTCTCTTCTCTTCTCTTCTCTTCTCTTCTCTTCTCGTGTAGCCCAGACTGTCCTGGAATTCACTATAGATCAGGCTGGCCTTGAACTCAAGAGAGATCTTCCAGTCTCTGCTTTCTGAGTGCTGAGATTAAAGGCATGTGCCACCACTGCCTGGGTAAGTCTTTGCATTTTTAACCTTCTAGTTTACAGTAGGGTTGTTGTTGTTGTTGTTGTTTTTGAAACGGCTCAAACTGACTAACGTGAGAGAGCCTGAGGTAATCTCTGTAACCTGAGTAACTGGGATTCCCTTCATCAGTCTGTTAGTCGCCTCAGCATAGCAGAAAAGGTTTTTGATTCCGTGCGAGTTGGTGAAGTGGGAAAAGCTCATGTACTGAATCAAAGCAGGGGTGAGTAAGGCCTGGAGGGACCCGTGGGGTGAGAACTGTGGAAGGAGGGGAATTGAGAAGGCATTTAGAGGCACGATTGGAGTCATCTTATCCTTGGACAAGAAGCTGGTTTTGTCTGTCCCTTTGATATTGTCTGTTCTCTTTGATTTTTGTTTGGGGGGGGAAAACGTACATGATGACATTATTTTTTTTATAAACTCCAGTAACTATTCAGGAAGATTTCTAATGTACTCTTATTTCTAGACTGTTCTAACTGTATCCTCGTTGTCCAGCCTTTCAGACCACTGTGTTTCAGTCGGTAATAGATTATTTGGTAAGGAAGAGAACATTGAAAAAAGATCTCGTAGACTCAGAATTTTAAGAGAGAAGCCCTGTCCGTCTCTGTTGGATATGAGTAAAGAGATGTTTTTTGTTTTGTTTTGTTTTGTTTTTTTTTTTAAGCGAGATTATCTGAGCAGCCGAAGACGGGTAATGCTAGTGAGAGAGACGCTGTCGTCACTATAAATGGAAATCTACAAAAGGGGAGCCACTGAGCTTGGTGGGCCCCACTGGCCCTGTGAATCACTCTCCCGCACGCACGTCCTTACTCAGTTGTCTGAGCTAGCAGCTTCTGAAGTGGCACTAAATTTAGACGGTAAAATAAAGGAAGAGAGGCGAGAGGGCGGGTGTGGTGGTTTGCGGTGACACTTGCCGGGGCTGAGGTGTGAAGGTGCAACCTTGTGACTGCAGTCTCGGCTGTGCGTCCTGTTTGCTACTTTCAGCACCAGAGCTGGTCTACTAGCTAATAATGCCCCTTTAATTTAGCTCAAAGCACCAAGAGACTTTCTTCCTTTGGAATGTGTCACTGCCTCTGATGGTGCTTAGTAACGGCTTGGTTTTTCCTGGCCTGAGGCTTTTTTTTTTGAGTGTGATGTCCGTGGAAGAAACAACCCAACCTCAGGTAAAGTAGCTCCAACCAAGCGAGCCAGTACCCGCTGGGCTGCAGTTGTATACCTTAAAGAATGTTTATTGCAACATGAAGATTTAATTTTTTCAAGTTCAAATAGCCTATCCGCCAATTGTCAGCTAATTCTTCGGTTGGCATACTGACGCCGGAGCATGGTGGTGATTTTCCAGAAAGGACACAAGAATTCACTGGAACCCCCATTTTATTTACCAAAGTAAAACCGGTCCCTTGTTTTCCTTGCTGGGAAGTTAAGTGCAAAGTTTTCTCGGTCTTTGGCTCACCCATGGCTTCTGACCCAACAGTTACTGCACACGCAGGTTGTCTGCCATTTATCTTTGTCTCCTACGACGGCGCTGGGGTAGTAGGGGCGGCCACGTTCAGCACGTTCAGCAGCTGAGAGGAGAAGGAAGAAAATAACTCGTGAAGAGCTTCCCCCTGCTAGTGATTGATAGGAGTTCATTTAGACCTGGCGTGGTCCTGTTCTGTTCCCTCTGCTTGTCCCACCCAGGAGGAATTGTTTGCAGCTGCCGAACTCGAACTCAGTCCAGGACAGCTGAGGGAGCTGATTGCCTGGGCTTTTCTTATGCTAGCAGATACCAGCTAAATAGATTATGTCACTGTTCACAGGCAGGTAACTTTTCCCTAGCGCCTTCTCTTTATTCTCCCTGGAGTGTTAAGACAACCTAGTTTGAAGAGTGAGCAGAGGTGAGCTCCTTCCATCTCAGGTGGGAGTATGCTACATACAATATCGCCTTCCACAGCCACAGACGCTTCTAGTGTGCTTAACAAGGGGCACAAGTGGCAGTTTGAAGATGCGTGGGGGATTCAAGGTGGGTTGGAGGACCCACTGTGGTTTCATATCTGTGTAGACTTCACTGTAAATCAGCAATTAATAGGGCCTCATATGCCTGGCCCACCGGGTGCAGAGGACTCTCTGGATTGAAAGAATTGGCAGTTTGAAAACTCATACCAGGTGTGCCCATCTTCTGTGTGTAAACACCTCAGCTAAGCACTGGGTGCCTCGCCCTTTAGACTACTTCCTTTTCCTGTAAAAGAAGAACGCTCTTAGAAATGAGACTAACAGCAGTTATCAAGGGTGTATCACCGAGGAAATGGCGCTTTGATGCTTCACGGATGTATGGTCAGACCCGTGGAGCAAAATTATACTTTTGGGAATAAAAAAACAAATGTCTTATTCATCTATTGATGGCTGTATGCCCATTCGTTTAATGCGTGTGATACCAAACTAAACTGATCCTAAGCTGGTGGCTTCCCAGTCAGGTGCCCAGTTGAGTAGTTATGGGCTTTTTAGAAAACATGGGCTATACAGCCTTTAGTATTTGAGTTTCTGGACTGCAAGAGGAATTCTAAATATCTCCAAAAGCAACTCTCTAACCCGTTATGTCTGATAGTCCTGATATGCTTTTTCTGTAGCTTTCTAGAAAACAGTCGAAGTCTCTACTGTTTAGATATGGACATTCCTCTTTTAGAGAAGCTAACTTAGCCATGCTTATAAAAACATTGTATACATTCACATTTGTTTATTTGCTAGCACAGCTGAAAATAAAAACTGCGGTGGCATGCAATTTATTCCATAGAAAGTTAGTAGTTTAAAAATGATACCCCCCAAAACCAAATGTACTCAATAAAAGATGACAAATATGATGTGTAGGCAGTTGTGATTTTAAGATAAAAACCAACTAGACCGGTACCTTCTACTCATCTCACTGCTGGTGATGGCACTATGGGTGGAACTCCACATTGAGCTAATAGTATGTAAATCAGTACAATTTTTCCATGCAAAATTTGGCAGTGTGATCAAGAGGCTTAAAATGCTCCTACTCTTTGGCCAAAGCATATCTGGGAATATAGCCCAGAAAAAATGATCTGAATTGCAGACCGGTGTAATTCAGACTTTTTTGTATTTAAAACAATGGAACGGCGCTGTGTGCCCATATATGTCGTATTATAGAATTTTGATACATTATGCTTCTTAGGACGTTTTAATAACTTGAAGATATGCTAATGTTGCTATTGATAGGACGTAAAAGTTTACACGGAGCACATTCTAAATGTAAAAGAAAACGCATGCAGACAGGGAAAGAATACCGAAATATCAGCAATCATATCTCGGTAAGAAGACCACAGATTTCTATCCGTGTCTATCTCGGGTTTTCAATAATACCCCTTTAAGAGCACATTTTACTTTTCAAATTAGAAGGAAACATCCATTCAGTGCTTTAAAGGCAAATATTTCCTGAAAGAGTTGACCATTGGGAGCTCCTTGTATTGAATCAGTCTGTTAAGAGAAGGGTGGGGGGTGGATTTCCGTTGACCTTAAAGCTTGCATGGCTTTGAGTCATAGGTAGCAAGGAAAGTGAACCTGAAATACAGGTAAACTGAGACACCTGCAGAAGAAATACAGCGAAAAGAATTTTTATTTTGCTTTTATGACAGGGTCTTATATAGCCCAGGCTAACCTCCACTTCACAATGTAGCCAAGACCGGCCCTAGCCCTCTGAGTGATGGCACTGGGTCACTATGTGGGGATTACTGTCTTCCAGGTTCGGGGTTGTGTGATGTCAGTGAGCATTTCATGGCTTCTGATGCCTTTCCCCTTCTGTTGATCAGCTAGATGTCAAATGAATGCAGCAACAGCTGGCAGGTAAAAGAATGGAAGCCTTCCAGTTAGGAAGTGTGTTCGTTCCTTCTCCTTCTGAGCCTCAGTTTTTTAATGGTTGGTTTACTTAATTGAGGATAAAGCAATGATGTCAAAGTTGCTGGGTTGGTTGATGACTTCCTATTCAAGTAAGATGCCCCTTGGATGATCTGCCTGACACTGCTCTTCAACTGAAAACTTTAATAGAGAACTGTGAAGGGAGCCAGTTGAGAAACACTTATAGTTTCTCATTAAGTGATGAACATCTGGCCAGTTCCCCACATTATTTCTATTCTCATGCCTGCTGCTAGTACTCTGAGAACCGCACTGACGTATTATTGAACTTTCTGGAATAGATAATAAGTGTGTGTTAGCATCTTGCTTTACATACTAACTCTCAGTGCATGTTGACATAGCCGTTCTGTGCTCATGGGACCCGCAGGTCAGAGAGCCACAGGGAACAGAGTGACCAGGCAGGGTTTCTACACTGATTACCACTTAGCTGTCTTGTGATGTCGTCTATTTATCTAAACCTAATTTGAGGTTGAAAGAGTAACCAAAAGGATGATTACAAATAATTTGCCTAAACTACCAGTTTTAAAAATTATGAAGTGGTTGCCTATCACAGTTGATAAGAAAATAGATTTTGGAGGCTGGTCAGATCAGTGGGTCAGGTAGTGTTTATAGCTTCCCCTCCCACACAGAATTCAGAGATCCAGTGAGCCAGAGGTGCTATAAGGCATGTAATATATAAATATTTATTTGGGTATAATTATTTCAAATCCTTTAGCCTGTCTCTTTTAAACATGTGAAAATTCATGTTCTGTTAAAATGCCATGTTAAATAATCTTGTAAAGGCATGTGTGAGCACTCGTGTTACTGAAGTTTTGTTTGTGCTTGTGGGACACACAAACTTATATAAGTACTGGGTCATGGTGTGTATTCTTTTATTTTTCTACTGAAGCAACGGCGCCTTAATTGTTACTTCTTCTCCAACTTGCACTATCTTCTATGGAGATTGCTGTTATTTTTCTTGGATAGTTGGTGTGAGAACCACTTCTGAGATTTGGAGTTTAGACTGAGTAATTCAGTTTGTTTCCATTCGTGCCCCTTGAGGGAAGGCCTTGGACTCAGTTCTCCGGCAAATGTTCCATCTAGCACTGCAGAGGAAATGACCAAGCAAACTGGGAATTAACACAAGTGATATTGAAAATCCAAATCTTCCAGAACAAGTCCCATGGGGCTTCACTAAAAGGTGGCGACTGTCTCTTTGTAGTGACCTACCTAAAGAGCTCCAGTGAAGCTTTTCTCTGAGTCCATTTATTAGGGCTTCAAAAAAAAAAATCAGTATAAAATCCCCACCCCCACCAAATCACTCACAACATTTTTTGTTTGTTTGTTTCTCAGAAAATATGTCAGCTCAGCATTCTATTTCTGATGTGCGTGGGGGGAGGGTGGGGATTTGCTATTGATAACCATCTTTGCGGTGTTTTAGCATTTTGTGAAATAAAAATTAGAGGAAATTATATAACGTAGTGGGTTGCCTTTCTCCAAGCCCAGGTTTTGTTTTCTGGGCATGTTTTCAAATGACCTCTGAGTTTTGGTATATATATATATATATATATATATATATATATATATATATATATATATTATAGATGGCTTAGGAAATATACTACAATGAAAAATTCCCCATCCTTCCAGAATTTATTCTAATAGACTAGAAATGCCTTTCACTTAATAATGTCAATTTATTTATTTATTTATTTATTCACATCCCAACATTTCCCACTTCCAGTCCCCCTCCCTCACAAAGTTCCTCCCCATCCTCCTCCCCTTTTCCTCTGAGGAGGTGGGCCTCCCCAAGTTTCTCTCCCCCATCCCTTCAACCTGGTGCATCAAGTCTCTGTAGGATTAGGCCCTTCCCTCTGAGGCCACACATGGCAGCCCTGCTGGGGAATGGATACTACAATCAGGCAGCAGCTTTAGGGGAGAACCTCCTCTCCTGTTGTTGGGAGACCCACATGGAGACTAAGTTGCACATCTGCTACATATGCGCCTGGTGGGGGCGGGGGTGTCTCAGTCCAGCCCATGTATGCTATTTGGTTGGTGGCTCAGCCTCTGAGAGCTCCCAGAGGTCCAGGCTAGTTGACTTTGTTGGTCTTCCTGTGGAGTTCCTATCCCCTTTAGGGCCTTCAATCAAACCCCTAACTCTTCCATAAGGGTCACTGACCTCTGTCCAATGTTTGGTTGTGGGTTTCTGCATTTGGTTCAGCCAACTGCTGGGTAAAGCCTCTCAGAGGGCACTTATGCTAGGCTCCTGTCTACAAGCAAAACAGTATCATTAATAGCATCAAGGACTGGTGCTTGTCCACGGGATAGGTCTTCAAGGACTGACTATTGGTTGGCTATTCCTTCAGTCTCTTCTCCATCTTTCTCCCTGCATTTCTTTTAGCCAGGACAAATGAGTTTCTTTATTCTGTTAACTCTTCATGATGAGTGCGAGGTTCTCTGTAAACTGCTTCATTGTGCCACATCTAAACAACACAGGTCAAAGAATATGTGGTACAGGCATTGCCATCTTGGGGTGTGGTGTGTAAGTTCTACATGTGACTTTTGTTCCCAGGCTTTTGGTTAGGGTACAGTTAACATCTGGTGCAGCAGAGGCAGTGGAAGGTAGTGGGGTTCAACTTGGAGAACTGTGTGTCTGGACATGGAACTAGCTTTATTGTAAAGTGGGAGAAATGGAAAAGAACTGTTCAGGTTTTTAGTCATCTTTGTCACATATAAGAATAGGGTTCACAGCTCGGCAGTGTACCCAAGACTCCATTCTCTCTTGACACCCCAGAGAGTGATAGACACTGAGAACAGTCAGCCGGAGGGCTGAGACTAATCAGTTGCCTGAGATGATCCTATTGATGCCCAGCAGGAAAGAGCTAGGACCACTTCTGGAAGGATCTAGAGTGGTCAGTAATTTGGAGTTAGACAGACCTTCTTGTTTCTCCTTGGGGTTTTAGCTGCACAGAGTATGGCAGAACTTGAGATACACAGTCCCCTTATTGTAGAATTTCCTTTGCAGAATTTATCTGTCATGGTACCTCCAGTCACTTTGTTCTACTATTTTTCTGTGCTTCAGTTATTTGCCCGTTACTGTATTAGGCACTGGGTCAGCAGAAGGATGCCTAAGCCACAGAGTCTGCTTTTGAGGGGTATGTGGTATGGCTCTTCTGATGGCAAATAAGTGTTTTTCCAAAATTACATTTAGGGAAATATCCCGGTTCTATCTCCCTCCTAACCACTTGTCCCCCACCAATGTCCCATCTGAACATCTGGTCCACCCAAGAAGAGCTCCCATGTTCATACAAGCCCAACTCAGATCTAAGTTCCTGACACAGGTTTTACAGTTTATGATTAGTTTTCTAACTCTTAAATAGCCCTAAAATTGACCTATAAGTTCCTAGCTCATCCACTTCTCTTTATACTTACTGTCTAGTCTCTATGAGACAAGACTGCATGATGACCTAGGCAGAAAGGACTCAGGGTTTTGAATGTAGCTTCCTGCACTTTCAGTTCAGGTCTTAGAACTGTAATTTGTTGAGACTTTTCTATGGAATAAAGTGTGTAGTGTGTGTAAAGCTGAGCAGGTCATAACTCTTCCTTTTGAGTTTTCATCTTGTCACAGAGACATACATCTACCAGAAGTCTCATACTGTGGTGTGGTTAGCTCACCAGCAGGGGTACAGGAGAGCAGAGGACCAAGGCATTTTAGCAGAACTATTACTTGTGAGAGAAGTTCTTTGGGAAAAGACAGGGCCTGGGCTGTAACATGAAAGAATCACCCTTCCAGAAAAGGGGTGGGGAGGGATGGAGAGGCGGGGATCATCAGCCATGCGAGGAAATGTGGAAGTTGATGAGATCTTGTTCCTATCAACCAACCATCCGATCAACAACCAACAACTGTCCCCAAACACTTTCCATTGACATATTCTCAGTTGTTCCTTTGAAACAAAAGATGTTGCTAAAACGGCACACCAATGCCTTACCTAGATTATATGATTTATAAGCATTTGGATCTGAACAGACCCCTGCTTCTCAGCAAAAGCACAAAGGTAATTTAGTGAGAGATATTCATGGTCTAGATATCCTTAGCTTAAAAAAAAAAAATAATACCACAAACCTAAAAGCAACACAAATCAAGTGAACCCTCACATTTTACTTTGGAACTTGTTTGGTTGGTCCCTGCACTGTTTTGACAGCCAAGGTACAGGCTGAACTAAGGAGTCAAGAGAGCTGTAAACTATTGGATATTTGGAAAGCCATGTTGTTGATTAAGATATGTGATGGTTTGACTAAGAGTGGCCCCATAGGCTCATACGTTTGAATTCTTAGTCATTAGAGAGTAGCATTACTTGGGAGGGTTCAGGAGGTGTGGCCTTGTTGATGTGGCTTTGTTAGAGGAACTGTGTCACTTTGAGGTTTCAAAAACCCAAGCTAGGATTGGTGGTCCTCCCTTGCTGCCTGTGGATATAGGCATAGAACTCCCAGTGCTCCTTCTCCAGCACTCTGTCTGCCAGTGTGGTACCTGCCATGACATCAATGGACCAAACCTCCGAAACTGTGAGCCAGCCACAGTTAAATGCTTCCCCTTATAAGAGTTGTCTGGTGTCTCTTCAAAGCAACAGAACACTAGTCAAGATACCATAGGACTCTCATTCCTGTGAGTTATGGACTTTACCACCATCTCACCTGCGTGTGCTCGTGGGAGGAAGTAGAGGTCAGGGTAAGGGGTCAGGATAGACAAACTCTGGTTATGGATGGCAATGAATGGAGTCAAGGACTCTGGGTTGGTTATACACTTGAGAGAGTGCAGAAGGAGGAATCTAAGACATGAAATACTATGCTAGTTCATGTTCAGGATTTGACCTTTATTCCAAAATAGTGAGACGGCATTAAGAGACCTTTTAATAGGGACAACACAATCTGTTTTGTTCTGTTTTGTTTTGTTTGATTTTAGGTGGACCACAAGAATGTATGGGTATCAAATCATATATATATGTATATATATATATATAAGACAAAACAGAAAATTTCACAAATTGAACATTAACACCTAACCCAACCCCAAACCCTTTATCCCCTGGAGCAAACCTGGAACCATAGAGTGGAAGGAGCCCCCCGTTGGTGGGAGGGGGTCTGGACCACACCGAGTAGTGCTTTGGTAGCTGACTCATCTCTTCTGGCTCAGGATCCATCTCAGGCTGCTCTCTTCCTGCCTCCTAGTCCTGCTGAAGCTCTGCAGTTAAGGGGATTACTTCCCATTTCTCAGCAGCGTTTCTCAAAAGGTGAGAGCTTCGAGCACGGCCATCTCCTTGGTCCAGGTCTTGCTTCAGGATATTCGTGGTAGCCTATCATTCTCCAGATGGCTTTGTGGCCACAGCCATCCATGTCTTGATCTTAGTGTTCTTGATCTTACTGTGGCTGTGAGGAGCAGTCAGTGACTGACAGCTAAAGCTGGAACTGGAACCTTAGTAACAGGAGGTAGGAGATGGGGAGGAGAGCCATGGAATAATCTCCTAGGTGTGTTTTGGAAAATAAACGATATAGCATTCATGAAAATTGTGGCATTATGGGACTTTTTTTTCCCCAAGAGTTTGACTCTTTTTTTTTCCCCTAACAGAAATTTGAGAAGGTAAGCGATTCTGAGTAATATATCAATCATAGGGGAATCTGTCACTTTCTGGCAAGTTGAGTAGGCCATGGGTATTTTTATTTTATATACCTTACCTTCACTCACTCTTTTATGAATTATGAAGTATTTTCTTCTGAATCCATCAAACATGACAGGGAAGATGGGGAACTGGTCCACATAGTCTTACCTGCGGTATCTCAAGAGTTTTCTGTCTCTGCCTCTTTATCCTCCCCTCTCTGTTCCCTCTTTCTAGTCTCCTCTCGCCTCCTAGTTTCGATCATCAGTAGCATTTGCTACGGGGCCTTCCTGAGGGTGGTTTCCTAGGCAATGGGGTGGGATGTGGCGGGGTAATAAAATAAGCAATTGGAGAGGCTAACATGAGATCAGGAGAGCACACCAGAGGCCCAGAGATTCCGGAGTGCTGGGAGGTAGAGGCACTCCAGGGAACATGCCAACATTAGCATAAGGAGCCATCCGCCAGGCCAGATAAAGCAGGTAGGCAGCCGGAAGGACCTGGCATGAAGCTAAGTAGGGCAACAGGAGGCAGGATGCTAGGCTCAGCTTTGGTCACAGAACTCAGGCACCTAAGTGGGAATTGACAGGACCAGGCGTGTATCAGGTGTTACTATTTGGACATTTACCCCATAGGCAAAGGGTTGTAGAGACTGTCACTATGCACAGTACACTGTGCATGGCCTTCCAGAGGCAGCCTATACATCTCTGCTTATACTCTACTTACCTTAAACAAAAGCCAAGTTTTCCACTCTGTGTCCCCTGTGCCTTCCATGTATTGTATTAGCACATCAGCTCTTAAACTCACCTGTTACCTTATAGTTACAGATAAGGCCCAGAGGGATTCCAGAACATGCCTAGGTAGTGAGGACAAACCCAGAAGACTGTAGCAAAAACCCTACAAGATGTAGTGTCCCACATCTGTTTTTGAATTTTTCTTTGTTTATTCCCCTTTCTACCATGTTGCCACTACCTGTCTGGGGAAGTCAGCGCAGAGTCAAAGCCATAGAAGCCACATTTGCACTGCCCCGCAGAGATCTAGATGCAAGGAGTGCTTAAGTGCTTGCAGAGAAAAGGAGAAAGTCAGCTAGCAGAGCATGGACAGCATCAAAATGGCAGTATAAGCCCAGGGCTAAACTGCCAAAGGGCTTGAGCGTGTGTTCCAGTCCATAGAGCCAACAGGAAGGCTGGGCGTGCTGGCTCCAAACATTATTCCTGTCTCCTCTCTCTGGACCTCTCAGAATCCTGCCATAGAATATATAATTACATTGGCTTAGAAGAGTTACGTTTCAGAGAAATCTGGCAGGAAAAAAGTGGGTATCAATTTTGTTTAAAACTTCTAAAACTGCTCCAACTGTCTTGTTCATGCTTACCCACAATTCATAGCATGCCACCCTCCTCTTGCCTTTCTCTTTCCCTCTGCTGTCCTTACCAAACATTAGAGGATGAAAATCCTGGGTCTGCTATTTTCCAGAAAACCACACAGATTTGCTGAATGACAGGGCTCAGTGTTTGGTAAAGAAGGTAACTCCTTGTAGATCCCATGTCTAGAGAAAGAAATTTTGTCTTGTTATATCAGGTGGTTTGGTAAGGGCCCTGCCATTTCCTCCACCTTACCAAAACAGTTGAGACATTTGTCAAACACCAACCAGCAGCTCTCCAAGAACCATGTAGGATTTGTACATAGAGGCATCCTTGTGACGCCTTTGTGCAGATTCTTCTGAGTCGGAGCCACTGATTATATGGAGAGGTGAAAGGAAGTGGGTTTGTGGAAACCCTGTCAGGAGAGCACCCTTGCATTGGGGTAGCCTCTGTGGGAGGTTCTGTGGTTTTGGAAGCCACTCAGCAGTGAGAGATGTGGCACTGAAGAATACCCACACAAGATGAGCCTCAGGGCTTTTCGGGAATTCCAGTTTAATTTGAGGTAGGAGATCAGAGGAGGAAGTGGTCTGTCATCCTTTCAGCCTGGAAAACTCGGTGTCAAAAGTGGGGGGATCCCATCTTTAGTTTCTTTGCACTTCTTGCCGTGTGGGGGATATACCCTTAAAATTTGGCTCTTGGAATTCGAACCTGATGGAGCCACGGGACTCGTTCATCAAAAGCTGGGAACTTGAGAGGGTGAGAAGCAGGAGGCGTCGAGGGACCTTTTAGAACTTCCAAGCCAGGCAGAGCATTCGGGGACAGAGATGGCCAGTTCCCAAGTTGTTCTAAGTTCTAAGTTCCTTTTTCTGTTGATGCCCGAGAGTCCCAGAAACAAGTCCCTCACCAAGGTTCTTCTGAACTCTGGGTTTGGCATGCATACACGCATTCATACACAAGAATGTACACCACATATACACACAGAATTGGAGAGGAGAGGAGAGGAGAGGAGAGGAGAGGAGAGGAGAGGAGAGGAGAGGAGAGGAGAGAAGAGAAGAGAGGAGGAGATAGAGGAGGAGGAGGGAGGAGAGGAGGCTTTGAAGAAATCAATTTATTATTATTTTTTAAATGTCTGGATTGGATGACTTCTGGGGTCCCTTATTGGCTTGGGATTCTGAGTCTGACATATTTCTCTAATTCCTGGGAAGCAGGCAGAGGCAGCCTTCACCTGTCACCGTCTTCTCCTGCCCTTCCTGAGCATGGGGTGGGTTTGCAAGGAATAGAACAACTGTTGCACTTGACTCTGGACCTCTGGCCCCGCAAGTCAACCTGAGTCAGATGGCAGACTGTTGTAGGAGAGACTCATGATGCAAGCTCCTGCTCTGGACAACCCACCTCTTAGGCCTGGTGTCAGCATTAGCAGGTAGTGCTAGATGAAGGAGGGCAGTTGAGCCTTGCAAAATTTCCCAGCAGGGAGTGTTTTACCCATTTTGGTTAATTCTGAAAACAGACCACTTCTTTTTTTTCTCTCTCTCTCTCTCTTTTTAATTGACTCTTGTTTAAAAATAATCAGGAAATATCTATAGGCTCAGTTAAAATAGTAAAGTATGAAACTATCCTGGAGAATTTGAGGAGAGAAAAAAAAAAAAAAAGACCTTGTCTTGGCTTTTTGTATATGCTGGCTGGGATGTTGTGTGTGTGGCAGTGGTTAAAAAGCTCATTAGACTAATAAACTGAAGTTGGGGGTAGGTGGGAAGTGTGTCCGGGTGGAGTGAGAGGGAGGAGTTGGGGGTGAATCATGAAAATATTATACACAACCCCCCCCAAATTAATAATACAATATTAAAATATAATTGAGCTTAGAATTCCTCTGACCCAGTCCCGTTGCAGTGTGTGGCTCAAAGGAGTTGGGTGGTCCACTAGTCAGCCGCTGTGGCCAGCCCACAGCTGTCAGCAGAGAGCGCCTGCTCAGTACTTCTCTGTATAGAATCTCTTGAGTACACCTCTTTTCCTGCCATCCTCGGGGTAGGCCCAGACTCAAAGATGATAGCTATCCTGTGTGAGTGGGTCATCTAGGGAGTCTGGAGGTCACCTTGCCATCTTCTCTATTTGAAAGTGATTCGGTATTGAGATATGCAAATGTGACTGAAAGCCAGCAATGGTGGGGCTGTCACAGACGTGGAAGAAGGGATGTCAGCTGCTCTCAGCTCTGGTAGCTCTTGGGTTACTTTTTTTTTTGGTTTTTTGAGACAGGGTTTCTCTGTGTAGCCCTGGCTGTCCTGGAACTCACTCTGTAGACCAGGCTGGCCTCGAACTCAGAAATCCGCCTGCCTCTGCCTCTGCCTCCCGAGGGCTGGGATTAGAGGCGTGCGCCGCAGCGCCCGGCTTGGGGTTACTTTTGATGACTTGGTTTGTTGCTCTGGACTTAGGCTTTTCAGTCTGGCTGGGGGAATGACCTCCTTTCTCAGGTCTGGGCCGGTGACTCCTTGCTGAGGTCCCGTGAGCTACAGCCAATGCCTTCCGGCTAACAAAGCAGGGTTGTTGCCGGTAAGTGTTTATGTCGCACTTCAGAGCTGCAAAGTTCTTTCTCCGAGTTATTCCTTCCCCCAGAGTCACAGCTGAAGAAACTGAAGCCCGCAGAGGCAGGGCCTGGCTGACCTAGGTCAGCTGGTAAGATGGTGGCAACGCTGATACAGAGTTTGCTGGGTTATTTCTTGCCCCGTGATTCACACAGTTTCTTAAGATGACGCTGCTTGCCCCATACCAACTTCTCTCCAAATTCTTTTTAGAGCGAGCTGTAGGTTTTCCGGGGCTCAGGCTACAATCTATTACTGGTGAGCAGACAGCCATAGGTAAGTGGGGGAACTCTATCTCAGGTGAAACCCCCCCCCCCCATTATAGAATTTGTTCTCCATCAGCGTGAGTATAGTGTGGGAGCAGAGGGTTGGGGTAAGACCTTCCTGTGTGAGTTTTGTGGGGAAGGATCAGCAGTGTTGGGGATTATTAGAGGTACAGGAAGCAGAGGTATAAGAAGCAGAGGGAGGCGCCTCCCACAAGCATAGTCTGTTACTTAAAGAGGAATTTTAAATAAATTGAACTAAAAGAACGTTCAATTTTGCATCTAAAAGTTGAGAGGTTTTGGCTACCTCTACAGACTTCACTAATGGCACAAGGGTGTTATCTTGCCAGTAAGGCAGAGAGAGACACTGGTGAAAACATGGAAAACTTTTCCTATACAAATGCCACAAACCTTACCATCTGGTATTTTATCTACTTCCCTTCATTTAGATTAAAATTTTCTATATGACTTAGTGTCCCTTAACTTAAATCGCCTCTGCAAAGTACAGATGCTGGATGGAGATCGGTGTCTGCCTATGCCTGTCTTTATGAAATACTCAAAAATAAAACCTCTCCTTTGCCCCCTCCTCCAACTGTGCGTTTAACAAAGAGGATGCATGGCTATAACTCGAGTATCTGCTAGCCCTCCTTCCTAAACAGTAAAACAGCCTTTTGGCTACTGCTAAGTGTTCGTTGTAGAGCTAGCCATGCGTGAGACACAGGAAGCATCTCTGTGCTGGATAGGATGCTCAGAGTCACCCTCCACTCTCTCAGGGAACGCTCTTCAGCTGACTGAAGCAGGGGAGCTGAGCCAATCAGAGGCTGCTTTCCTAGCTCTGTCACCAGTCTGTGCTTGAGGAAGGCTTTTGCTTTTTATGCTCTGTATTGGAGAGGCAGATAAAATGCCAGGTCTGCATGGCTCTGGGGATAACCTCGCCCTGTATGATGTGAACGAATAACATCTTGCCTGGTAAATCCACAGGAATTGATAAGGCAGCGCAGTTCTTCCAAAGAGGCCTTTTATTTATTTTTTTTCTTTTAAGCTCTAGCTGTGGTTTCTGCAGCAATTTTGTTTTTGCCTTAAAAGAGGTGCTGTGGATTATTAGACCTCCATGTATGACAATTTGTACCTGCATGGAGTTGAAGACTCGGAGGCTGTAAGTATTTCATAGATAGCCGGTTCCCTCTCTCCTCCTCTTCCTCCTCCCACTCCCCCCCTCCTATTTCTTAGGCAACGCAGGAAACATGGAGCTGAAAGCCAACAGCATTGGGGTGCTCGCTGGCAGCTGTGTATGCTCTGTGTAGTGTGTAGCTAACTGAAATCATTTATTGTCAAGCAAAAGGGAAATGAACTTGATAGCAGAGGCATCTCAGAGAATAGGTTGTTGGGATTTCTCTGTGACCAGGGCCACGGTTGATTCATGAGGGGTAACTGCCCCTTGTAGACTGGCTTAAACTATGCAGAAAGTGCTGTTTTTTTTTCCAGTAGCGGGGTTTCACAGGAAAGAATCATTCTTTATATAATAACATTGTTTGTTGAGCTAGCATGAATGGAAGGTCCTCAGCTATAGCTGTGTTATTATGTGCTCACTGGCCAGACAGTGTGCTTTCTGCTGCTTCTTTGTTAAGGAAATCAGATGCAAAGGGTGGTGCACACAATACTCCAGTGCAGAGGCGGTAGGTGGTGCCCCTCTACTCTGCCCTGGGAGACCGAAGTGAACTCATGTGTGTTTGGTCTTAGAAAACTGGACTCCTGCCCCCCCTCCCCCCCGCCCCCTGAGAGCTCAGCCTCCTGCAATGTTTCGCCAGCAGGGTGAAATGGTTTTCTGCAATCCCCGAATTTTGTAGCATAGTATGCTGTTACAGTTTTCACAGAGGTTCAAGCTGACGGCTGGATTCTTCTTTTTGACTCTTGCTAGGGACAGCACCTGTTTCTGCATCACTTCGGTAGACACCTTGCAAGGAAGGATGATGAGGGGTTGCCCGTGGGACATGCTGTGGGGCGTCTGAATTTACTGAGTGTAATGCTGTGTGTTGTCACATTCAAAACAGAAATGTGTTATATAAGGGTCTCTGGCTAAATCACCCAACGAACAGATTATAACAGGGGAAAAAAAAAAAAAAAAAAAAGAACCCTATGGCATATGTCAGTATAGCTGTAGGCATCATAACTGCTGTCCGTGAAAGATAGCTGCCCTCGGGTCTCAGAAGGCTTTCCATTTTCCCTTGCTGCCTGTGTTAGCTGTAACTCTAACTCTTCTCCTGCAAACTCGATCTGCGTTGTTTCATCCAGCGTGCTTCAAGTGACCAGACTGTCAGTTCTTTGCAAAGGGGCCATAGTTGTGCTGTTGGGGCTTGAAGTCATGTAGGCCTACCTTGGCAGGTAGGGTTGAGGGATGGAAGAGACTCCAGGAGTTCCAGTCAAGCAGGTATTCACAGCTGGGCTCTTCAGGAGGCCTGACTATCTTCTTACACTCTTGTCTCCCTCCGCATTCAGTTATGAAACGTCTGATCCCTCGCGGAGTTGTAAGTTTTATTTCCGACCATGATTTTTAAACTTGGGAAGTCAGTGTTGCTTTGAAGTGGATCGGAGTTTGCTGTCGCTCCTTCCAGAAACGCTTTTAGAAGCCAGCTGCCGCAAGCAGCAGAGTCGCCTAGGAACTCATGTGAGCAGAGTCGCCTAGGAACTAATGTGAGCAGCTCCTTCTTCTCCAGAACTGTGTAAATTTCAGATGCACCGGGTCAGAGGGGAAGCATTCTAAGTACAGAAACATTTGCCTTTCCTTTTGGTCCAGCCTCTCAGGACAGCAGGTTTTCCTGTAGGGTGGGAAGTGAAGAGTCTCCTGGCCTGACTTACCGGTTAGAGCCGATGGCGGAGGGTAGGGTCAGGTACTGCAGTGGTGCGTCCCCTCAGGCCAGCAGGCCGAGCTCCTGGGGCTGTGTACATCCATGGAGGTGGGCAGCACTGAGGAGCGATTTGGGGGTGGGATCGGGGACCGTGGTACCTAAAGCAGAGGGGAAGATGGAGAGGTTCGGAGGGCTGACCTGACCCTGACGAGTTTATTTGTTTTTATAAGGAAGAATAATGTGATGTGTTACCCGAGATGGTGTGAACAGAGAGAGCCTCAAGCCAATGGAGACGACTAGGCCTAAATAGCTGAGCCGGTGGAGTGCCAGATAAAGCCACACCTGGAGTGCCGCATCCCCAGCAGTCTCTCTCAGTGCCAATGCATTGATGGCTGTAAGTGTGGGGTTTGCCCAGATCGAAGCTGAGCTCTTGGAGTAGACCTGCTGGATAGGTGTGTGGAGAGGCTTCACTGAGGTGACCAGCTGCAACCCGAGGATAGACAGGCATGAAGAGCTGAGAACCGCGTGTCCTCGGGGGGTGGGGGGGAGCAGGGGAGCCCCTACCACACTGTGCTACTGCAGAGCTTGTGGGGTGCATGGAGCTCGGGGTATCAGACACGCTTCCAGCCAGTGCGTCCATGTAGTGAGACTGTAACAGGCCGTCCTCCCTACAGACAGATGTTTTACGCTAAGAATAACGTCTTGATATACACTGTCAGCAGCGTGTCTTGGCTCCATGGTCTAAGAGATTTAGGCACTGTGGTGGGGTGTTTTGTTGTTGTTGTTCATTCGTTTTTTGTTTGTTTGTTTGTTTTTGTTTTTTGAGTCTGACCCATGCATGGACATGAATATAGATGTTATCCTTGTGGGGCCCTAGTTTGAAACCTGAAGCCTGTAGCCTCTGTCTCACCTCACATGCAAGAAAGGACAGAGAGGCTTGCCAGAACGGTTTAGTAAACACATATCAGATTTTTAAGTCCTGAGGAGTCGGTTTGGACACATCTGTTAACTTCTGTTCTGGTTACCAGGCAGGTAGCAAAGGACCAGGACCATCTCTAAGTGTAAGAAAAATACAAAAAGGGTCACTCAGTGGCCCCCAGCAAGGCCTTTCATCAGAGTAGGGGAGTTCACATAGACTGTCACATTACTTCACATTTTTGTTTTTACTGAGGATGAAAGCCAGGAGCTTGTGCATTCTAGGCAAGGGCTCTAGCACTGAGCTCTATCCACAGCCCACATTACTTTGTGAGTCACCTTAACACAGATAAGGCAGTATGTACCTGTGACGTGTCTATGCCGACACCGGGCCACTTACAGTGGGTTGTGTACACAGGCTGCCAGTGGCGTCTGAGTAAGTGTTACCCAGCGCCCCACTTTTACTGCTCCAGTATATCTTAATACAAGTCCTGGTGGCTTATTATACAAATAATAAGTTGGGTTTTTTGTTTTGTTTTTTTTTTAAAAAGAGAAATGAATAAGGAGAGTGGAAAAGCAGAAAACGTTGCCTGAGACCTACTACTCTCTGATAGCCAATGCTACTGTAACATGCTGATTTTGGCCGTCAGTGCATATATACCCATGCAAATAGATTGTTTTCAGCCTGCTGCTGTGTGTTACATCCTGGTCTGTTAAGTGTTACCAAGCACACTAACACTGACGCCAGCCTGTGCAGAGAGTGCTTGGCACAGCAGTATAGAATTCCGAATGACCTAAAGGAAATTTAGATGCTCAGACTATTCCACAAAGTGAAGCCAGGGCTAACCATACGTACTAGTTGGTTTCATGTCCCCAGCTCTTCCGTTTCTAAATGCCCAAATGTTAAAGCATCCAAAGGAAGAAACTTGGTCATTTCCTGAGAGAAAGACGACCGGGTCTTAATTCAAAGCGTTTATTACCCAGGAAAACACAGTCTTTAAATATTGAAAGAAAACATAAAGTGGTTATCAATACCATTAGAGAAAGTGATGAGAGATAAAGGGAGAGAAAATAATAATGTATCAATTATAATGTATATGTTTTGTTTGAATGCATGTGTTTTATGTGTCTATGTACTGTATACTATTCTAAGAATAACTACATATCAATTTTTGAAGATATTTGTTTTCAATAAGTTGTATAACTATGTCTGTCTAAATGTACGTGCGCCCACATGTGCATATGTACTGTGCAGTCTCATACATCATGCACATTCCTATGTAGATATGCTTCATGCTTTGTTAACTGATGGTTGATACTAAGCGGCAGATTTCTAGCACTGAAGTTTGGAGAAGAAAGATTATTAACTGCCTTGGGTGTGAACAAAGGTACCCAAGAGGATTGAAAAGCCACATTCGACAACAGAGTGAAGGAATTACATTTTAAAGTTGTTTTATACGAAGCTATGTCCTTGCGCTTCTTAAGAAGGAAGATAAATTTCAAACGGAGGGTTGATGTGTTTGAGGGCCTTCAGAAAAATGTCCTAGAGATGCTCAGGTTTGGATTTCTCTTGGAAACAAGCAGACCAAAGGCCTTTATCCTTCTGGGGCAGAGAGTTTTGATGGTCCATTTCTAGAGTATGAAAACTGGTCTGAAACTGAGTCTGAAGATAGGGTTTTGGCATCTGTAACTAGAGAAGTAAATGGAGTGCTTATGGTTTATATGCGAGATCTCACTGAGACATGCAGGTGTTTTACTTAACTGAGCTATTGTGGTAATAAGCCAGGGTCTGAGAAGTAAATGATGTGCATACATTTTCTTCAATTAAATTTCTATAAACTCTAAAATATGTATAGGAATGATTTCCATACTGAATTATGATGATGCTAAGAGTGAAATTCCTTAAATTTGACCAGAGGCCATGAATTTGCCCCTCCTTGCTTGTTTTCCATTTTGGGGTGATAGATGAGAGTGTGACCCTCAGTCATCACATCAACCCTGTCCAGGCGCATCTGTATTCTTTCCTGACAGCTTTTCTCCTCTTTAGATTGCAGTGGCTCACAGTAAGCTATTTTTGCCTTGAACGATTCAAGTGCTCCTGGGAACAACTCAAGGCGTTTATCTTGGCTCACGGTCTCAGAGGGTTCTTGGCCTCGTGTGTCTGGGTAGAACGTCACTGTGGCAGCAGTGCATGGCAGAAGAACATCTTCATCTCGTGCTAGATAAGAGGCAGAGAAAAAGGAAGACAGGAAGGGCCCAGAAGTAGATTTCTGTGATCTACTTCCTTCAACTAGGTCTAAATTCCTTCTTTTTACCGCTTCTTGATAATACCATTATATTATGAATCCATGAGGACATGACCCCAGTAGTTAGGTAAGAGTCCTCAGAATGCAGCCATTTCCTCAAAGTCCATCATCTGGCAAAGAAGCCCCGTGAGGGATCTTGTTTACAGTGTAGCAGAGTTTTATAATACCGTGACTCCAGTTGTATGTCCTCAGTAAATGCCACATCACTCCGTGGAACTTAGATCTGTGTTTCGCTCAGTAGAAAGTCAGCAGTGACTATGTAAACCCATCAAAAGGTGAAGGGCCCACAGGTTTCTCTCTGCCTCTGTCTTTCTTTTCCAATGATCTAATTACTGGTTCAATAGTCCTTGTCATTCTGTTCTTCATCTCTTCTTTAACATCGCTTCTCTGGGTAAGCAACTGGAATGGATAAAGAATAAAACTACACTGGTTATCATTTTCCATCTTGTCTTGCCTCTCCCATTTGTCCTTTCAAACAATAGTCATATCATAACTCTCATGCAGGTATCAGTAGAGTTAAGTTGAAGATTAGACCCAGCAAACTCTACAGAGCTGTATCCTTAAAAATCAGGCAGGCTCTGATGCTTTTAGCATGTTTGTACCAGCCACAGGAGCTGTGAAAACAGCAATTTTAGCAGCCACCTTACAATGGACCCTTTTTGCTTGAGAAATTTTTATGCAACCCTGGGTATATAAATCCACAAAAACAGACACCCAATTTAAGAACTTAACTGATAATTAATCATAAATGTATTTTCAAACAGTTGTTTTGGGCTGGCAAGATAGCTCAGCAGGTAAAAATGCTTGGCGTACAAGCTTAACGATCTAAGTTCAATCTTCATAAACCAGATAAAGGTGGACTGAGAGAAATGGTCCACAAAGTTGTCCTATGTCCCCCATATGTCCACACATGCATAATCATGCACACATGATAAAAATGCAGAATGTCTTAAAGCAATTCCTTTGCTATACATATAATTTTACCATCTATTAAAGACAAAATCAGATTTGTATAATCATTAAATGAATATACTTGTTTATTCTTTAATTTTTTTTTCAGTTCCTGTCTTTTGTTAACCATTACCTGTCTTCTGGTTTGTTGATGCAGTTAAGTCAGACAACACTTGCCACAAGTGCTGTCTATCAAAGTGACTGACCATGAAATCGCCAGTACCACATTTATCAGAAGGACACTCTTGACTGAGGCAATTAATTTTGCATTTTTATCCACCTTACAGTATTTCAGCACAGCAAACTCAGCCTTTCTCCTGTGCTTATTCTTCTTGGGAAAGAAAGACTCTTTTCTCAGCACCACCATGAAGTCTCAACCCAGGATGAGGGGTGGAGTCACCGTGAATGCGGAGGTTAGACAAAGTATGGCATCTTCCACTGCTTACTAGCAGGGAGCAGCCTCTGCTGATCAGGAGTTAATTCCCTCCTTAACCTGGATCTTAGTTTTTACATTTTCTATAGCATCTGAAGGTTCAGCCTCAAGGGAGATTACCTGTCTTTTCCATAAAGGTCTTTATGATAAACTGCATCCTGGTTATCAGTTTCTGCTCTTTACTTTTATATAAAGAACTAAGCTGGGCATGATAGCACATGCCTTTAACCTCAGCATTGTGGCTGCAGAGGCAAGTGAATCTCTGTGAGTTCAAGGCCAGCTGTGTCTATATAGTAAGTTCCAGGACAGCCAGGGCTACACAGAAAGATGCCTTTTCAAACAAACCAACAAGCAAACAAACAAGGGAAGAAAGAGAGAGAGAGAGAGAGAGAGAGAGAGAGAGAGAGAGAGAGAGAGAGAGAGAGAGAGAGAGAGAGAGAGAGAGAGAGAGAGAGAGAGAGAGAGAGAGAAAGGAAGGAAGGAAGAAAGAAGGAAGGAAGAGAGAGGGAGAGAGAAGGAAGGGAGGAAGGAAGGAAGGGAGGAAGGAAGGAAGGAAAGAAGGGAGGGAGGGAAGGAGGGAGGAAGAAAGAAACAATCCCTTTTTCATGCAGAGATGGCTCAGTGGTTTAAAGTGTTGGCCGCTCTTCCAGAGGACCTAGGTTTGATTCAGCACTCACATGGTAGCTCATGTCTGTCTCTGATTCCAGTTCTAGGGGATCTAAATGCTCTCTTATGGCCTTTACAGGCACCAGGTACTCACGTGGTACAGAGACATACATGCAAGCAAAACACCCCTGCACATAAAACAATGTACAAAACAGTTCAATCTTAGGGGAATGCACAAAGGCACAGTACAAAATGCCAGAAGTATATTTAGGCCCATTTCAGAAGTTCTTGGAAATCCCAAGACAAAAATCTATGTGAAAAATTTTAAATGAAACTCATTAGCCACTTCACATAGCAATTACAAAAGTAAAACATTCTAGCACTATGCTACTGATCGAAAACTTCCATGCTGAGGAATAATAGGAAATAAAACCTCTCAAAGTCTGGTTTCTGTAATTAGACCATCATTCTCTCATTGGAGGGGGTGACTGTCAAAACCTGCAGGTTCTAGCCTGCAGTCGTTTGGAATCCGTGCCGAGGTGATTCAGGTAGGTTCATGGGCGTTGAGTGGTATGGCAGCGGTATGTCAAGTTGTATCATGCAAAGGGGAGTGTGCTGCCAGAACCACCATCCATCACTACATGTTAGATCCTGAAACCTTTGGTTATGTGTATTCAGAAACTTGTTCCAGTGTTTTGTTTGTTTGTTTGTTTGGTGACTACCCAGCCTTACACTGGATTGTAACCCACAGCTGCCAAATGTGCCTCACGCATAGAAGATAGGGCCCCAGAGGCCACAGCTGAACGGGCAGACCCAAGAGACTTTATAGTTCGTATAAAATAATGGCAGCAGATAGGGAGTTGTAGATGTTTATAGCCTGGGCTCTGAACCATTTAAGATGCTGGAGAGTGTGAGGCTGAGGAAAAATCTCAGCTGTGGTTTTCACAGCACATATTGGTTTATGGAAAGAAAGTGGCCTAGGCCACGGTCGGCCATTTGTGAGTGCTAAGACCAGAACTTGCTCTCACTCTGTATTTTCTGGTCTTTGAGTTCAGTGTGCAGTTTTAGTTGTTGGCTTAGATACTTATCCACTGTCCACAGTTTACGTGTCCTGCATTTTTTTTTTTTTAATCTGTTGTAGAAGTATTCAAAAGGTTCACACTTAAAGCAGGATGTTTCGGATGGGTTTAGAGCTCATGCATGTCATTCCAGGTCTCAGAGGGCTGAGGCAAAGAATTAATGTATGTTCAAGGCAAGTGTCTACTTCAGGAGTCAGAGGCTGGCCCAGGCTCTAAAGAGAGCCAGTTAAGAACAAAAGAAAGTCACTAAAACAAATGAGGACATTTTGGATTTTCTTTTGCACTCATGGGAACCGAAATGAAGGCTGTACCCTGATATGACTATTGACAGGGGCCTGTGGTGTAGACTCTGATTTTGCCTTTGAACAATTCCTCTTGCATCTAACTCTCACCTTTCCTTTTTTTTTTTCTGTAAACATTTTGAACATTTAACCCCCCATCACAATATTAACAGTCTCCTTTCTATTTTATAAAGTAGCAGAACTATACAGTGAGGTCATTCTTATAATATGCAATATAGAAATATATTTCCTGTCAAGTTTTTCTTTTTTTCTTTTTTTTTTTTTTTTCACCTTTCCTTTTAACTTGAGCATCATTTGGAAAAAGCTTTGATCTTCAATGTCACCGCTCTCCTTAGCATTGTTGAGCTTTTGATGAGTGATATGGTTGTAGCTTAAAGTGTTTCTCAGAGCCGGGCAGTGTGTGGCTCCCAGCACTTGGGAGGCAGAGGCAAGTGGATTTCTGAGTTTGAGGACAGCCTGGTCTACAGAGTGAGTTCCAGGACAGCCAGGGCTATACAGAGAAACTCTGTCTCGAAAAACAAAACAAAACAGAAAGTGTTTCTCAGAATTTTTAAGTCTTCATAAAACTTATTTCCCTTTTTTACTTTTATACTGAACATAGGTGTCAACTATGAAAATGTCAAGTTTTCTGTTTAATTTTTTGCTTTATAACATAAGACAGCAGTGTAGTCTAATAATTCTGTGACTGAGGGGCGAGCCTCAGTTCTGGAGTATCTGGTTTTGACTCCAGCTCCCTGGTTCTTAGCTGAGGCCCGAGTATTGTTCTTTCTCACTGTAGCTGTCTTCAGACACACCAGAAGAGGGCATCTGATCATATTACAGATGGTTGTGAGCCACCATGTGGTTGCTGGGAATTGAACTCAGGACCTCTGGAAGAGTACTCAGTGCTCATAACCGCTGAGCCATCTCTCCAGCCCCCTTTTCTTATTTTTTTAGATATACTGTAGTTTGATTTTATTCTTCTCCCCCTTCCCAGACTCATCCCAGATCCTCTGTACCTCTCTATCCATCCAACTTCATGGTCCTTCTCTCTCTCTCAAAACAGGAAAAATCCAAATAAACAAAATATAATAAAACAAATTATACAAAACATAAAAAAGCACACACGCATGCATACAGGCACACACACACACACACATCCATACACACATGCACATACACATAGCACATGTAGTCTGTTGGTCAAGATGGTCAAGTACTTCTGGGGTCTGCCCAGGAGTGTGGCCAGTTCACCCAATGACGCTCCGCTGAAAAGAAAACTTTTCCCCCCTTTCCCTGCAAATACCAATGGAAGACAGCATCTTAACCAAGAACCACAGGTGACCCTGTGTCCACTTCCCCTTCTCCACGCCGGGACTTCTTCTGACTTGAATCTGTGTAGGTCTTGTGCATGCTGCCACATGCTTTGTGAGTTCATATGTGTATCTGAACAGTTATGTCTGGAAGATGCTGTTTCCTTGGAGTCAGCCACACCTCTGGCTCTCATAGTCTTCCTGCCTTATTTCCAAATAGCTCTCTGGGTCCTTGGGGGAGGGGGAGGTTGATAAAGGCAAGTCTGGGTATGTTCCTTAAGTCTTCTGTGTCTTGATTTCCTTGTCTCTGTAGCATAAACAATAATGAAACTGATATCTTGGTGGTTCCAAAAATTGTTATTTAGTATATATGTTTAATATATATGTAGCCCTTCAAATGAATATATATATATATATATATATATATATATATATATATATGTGTGTGTGTATACATATCTATATATGACCTAAGTATGTCCCTTACCACACAAGTTCCTACAAAGAACTTAGGTTTATTTCGAGCTCTCTTGAATAATGTTTTCACAGTGATTCACCTAAAATCCTGTAGAATATATTTATTCCTGTGTCTCTATGTCCATGTGTATGTCCCCACAAAATGTTGTATTCTGTGCAAAGTGTTCTGTGTAAAGTTAGCAGTAACACAGAACCATAAACAGGGTGATAATAGAAACGGAGAGGTAAAAGTCACTGCTCTTCAGAGATCTCACAGATAACTCGAGTCTTGTTTTGGAAAAGGAGATGATGGAGTATCCTTGAGAGAATATCAGGGTTCGGAAGTCTTGGCCTTGGCCTGTTATTAGTGGCAACTTTGGACAGGCATCTTTATCTTCCTAGTCCTCAATTTTCTTTGGATAAAATGAAGTTTGATTAGATAGTCCCTAAGATTTTTTTTTCCCTGCATCTAGAATTATGTTCTGTTTGTGGTTAAGCACGCCTTCCTTTGGGAAACAAATGCTGCAGTGTGCCATTTGCTTCTGAAATGCTCAATCACCATGGCATTGTGTACACACCGCGTAAGGTGTCAGTGTGTGGGCCTTAAATCTGCATATCTGGCTTCTCTCAGGATCTTTAAAAGAAGCAAGTATGCGCGGTACACGTGTAGGGAAAGACTGCACTTTGTGGAAGCGAATGTTTTACATAAGACTTTAACTCCAGATTCCAACAAAGATGCTTTGTCTGTTGCTCGTTTGCTTTCCTTCCCTGTATCATACTTCCGGCCTGCAGCAGCCTGAGCTGGCAATGTGTGAATGTCAGACCTGGAACTGTACACTGAATCATCTTTCCTACCAACAAAGGTGTCTAATCTGTACATTAAGAGTGTAGGCATACACGATATTTAGAATATTAGAATAACTGTTTTGTGATTAACATGACTCTTAGCATCAATAATATATAGTATATATAAGTATTAGCTATTATATATATATATATATATATATATATATATATAATTTTTAGTTAGGGTCTCAAATCCTTAGTGCTGAAATCATAGGTATGCACAACAATTATCTAAGAATATTTTCAAAAGTCTTTTTCTTTGTAAATTTTTGCTCTGTTCATCATTATTGATATTGTTTGAGATGTTCTAAGACCAATAATCAACTAAATATAGGAGCCCAGAAGTGTAGCAAGTTGTAGGAGACATTGATTCTTTTGAAGAATCAGTTACTCCTTTTAAAAGTACCCAAAGGTACCCAAAGGCCATAAAAATGCAAGTGAAATTCTTTTTTTTTTTTTTTGGTTTTTCGAGACAGGGTTTCTCTGTGTAGCCCTGGCTGTTCTGGAACTCACTTTGTAGACCAGGCTGACCTCGAACTCAGAAATCTGCCTGCCCCTGCCTCCCAAGTGCTAGGATTAAAGGCATGTGCCACCATGCCCGGCGCAAGTGAAATTCTTGACTTGAGCTCAGTCCCTCAAATATTCCCTTAAATCATGTTTTAATAAAGTAAGAGTTGGAACAAATATTAATCATCTATGATGATAGGGAAATATGGTGATATTATTATTTATTTATTAAATACTAATAATATTTATTTATTTATTATTGTGTTAAAGTAGTGAGTGAGTAAACATATTGGTGCATTAGGCTGCCAAAGACTCATTATTGATAGCTTGATGCCATCCGGTTTCAAATGATGCCTCAAAGATTAATGTCTTAGTACCTATTTGATTCAGTGGCTCTATTGATTCAAGTGATGGGATTAAGAACTTATTTTTCACATTTTCAAGCAATCTGGCTACAATATTGGAATTAGGATGAAGTTGATAAGGTCAGACGACACAGGACATTTTAATCAGCATGAAGTACAGGGTGCTTTGTGAAGTGTTGGAAGATTGCAAAGTAGCATGCAGGAATACAGGACTACAGCTGCCCAGGCCAAAGCAACTTTGCATGTGTCAAGTTTTACAAGAGAATTCCTCTGATGGCCAAGTTTCACCATTAGTTAACTGAAAACTGAAAGCATAGTTACATAAACCACAATGCATGTTCTTTTATAACATGATGAGTTTTTATTTACATGTCTATCTGTGTGACTTCAGGAGTTTATGTGCACCGTATGTTTGCAGGTGTCTGAGGAGGCCAGAAGGTGCCATATGCCTTGGAACTGAAGTTCCTAGTGGCTGGAACTATCTAGTGTGGGTGCTAGGAAACGAACCTGGGTCCTCTACTCTACAAGAGCGGTTTTAACTTCAGAACCATCTCTCTAGGTCCATAATGCATATTTTTAAAAGATGTATTTTTTTATTTTATGTGTATGAGTATACAGTTACTCTCTTCAGACACCAGAAGAGGGCATCGGATTCCATGACAGATGGTTGTGAGCCACCATGTGGTTGCTGGGAATTGAACTCTGGACCTCTGGAAGAGCAGTGTTCTAAACTACTGATCCATCTCTCTAGCCTCCATTGTGTATATATTTTTAGAGTACCAGTGGTAAATCTTTTCTC
The DNA here is from genome assembly GCF_900095145.1 of Mus pahari. Classification (NCBI taxonomy): domain Eukaryota; kingdom Metazoa; phylum Chordata; class Mammalia; order Rodentia; family Muridae; genus Mus; species Mus pahari. Next base: position 39,222,478 of record NC_034592.1, on the reverse strand, counting down.
AGATTTTAACATTTATTAAGAATACACTGTATTTCATTGATTCTTATACATATTTTTCACACTTAACATATCTAAGGACCATGTCTTAAAAACTAATGATGCCTCATAGTTTTATTGGCAGTGTTTTTAACTACCGTTGTGCATAATCTAATAGTAAATCTTAAAATACATCTTCAATTCAGTGAAATGAAATATTTTGGGAAAAGTTAAATAATAAGAAATGGGTGGTGGGAACTCTGAGAACCTCCATGCCTGTTCCCTCCCTACTGATGATGATTGTTAACTCACTAGGGTTTTTGTTCAACTGCCCTCCAGGAAAAGGTATGCTTCAGTCCTTTTCCTAATACACTGACAGGCATGGGAATTTAGAAAAATACTCTTAAATATATATACATCTTACACACGTAATTAAAAAATACAAATAATATCAAAATAAATGTTATCCTATTATTATACCTAAAAAAATATACCACAGATATTTTGTATTCCAGTTGGCTTTTTTTCGTAACCTGGGTGACATACTGGCTGTAGTGTGGTTGTGTCATGGTGGAAAATCCAGTTCTTTTTGTTGCTATCATAAAACATTGTTTATAGAATGAAGAGTTTATCTTGGCTTATAATTCCAGAGGGAGAGTCCATATTGCAGCAGGCTGGAGGCAGAAGCCAGATGAGGAAGCTGAAAGATCACATTTCCATCCATACACAGAAAACAGAGAGAGCAAGCTGGAAGCAGGATCAGGCTGTGAATTCTCCAAGCCTGCTCCCACCACCCCCTCCGCAGTGGTGTACTTCTTAAAGGTTCCCCAACCTTCCCATACAGGGCTGCTAGCCAGGGACCAAGTATTCAAATATGGGAGTCTATGGGGGACATTTCTTATCCAAATTCCTACAACCACTGATAAAGATTTAGGAGAGTTTTCCTTCACCCGCCTGCAGAGTATTAACATTTTTTCTGTGAATATTTATGTATACAGGGAAACATTTCTCCAAAACATTTATATAGATAGAGTTGCTAGATAAAATGATTAGCAAAATTTAAGATTTATTTACATTTGTATTATAAAATGGCCTTATATTTAAATAAATTCTTTACTGCTTGAGAGAAACACTGAATTAGCTCAAAGCATTCAATCTGAAATATAAAACTGTGAGACATTTCTTGACTGTAGGAAGCAGCTTTTCTTGGGCTTTGTTTCTGAGAGCATAGGAAGGATTCCCCTACTCTAGTGTAATAATTTGTTGCCAGTTTTTCAACAATAATTATAAAAATTGCACCAATCCTCATCTTCATCTTTGTAGTTAAAAATCCCAAGACCCAGAGAGGCTAGACACCCTTCTCAGAGTGGCACAATATATGTTTCAACTGTAGCTAGAATTTTCCTTGCATATCTTTCTAGGGCAACATTCTTTTATGCGATGCCAAATTCTGAGGGCCAGTAATATTTAAACACCCAGACAACTCCCCAAAGTTGGCTGCATCATATATTTATATGATGTTTGACAGAGGATTTCCTGAACGGGGAAATAAATAAAGACCCAATATTAGACCTTTATTTGCTTAGAGATCAAATGTGCTACCCAGTGTCTTTCAAGGTTTTGTTTGATGTTGCTCTGTAATGAAGTTTGAAGTACCGAGGTGATGATGGATTAAAATGATAATATCTCCATAAAACGTAAGTGAAATAAAATCTCCGTGCTGGAGAACACTGGAAAGAGGTTTGGGGGCTTAGGGAAATACTCAAGTTCTTATAATTTGTGTGCAGGTTGTGTTGAGAGTCGCAAGTTAGTGCTACAGTCGGCCTTAGCTGAGAGAACTCAAGGTCCATTTTGTTCTCTGTCTTTATCATTTGCAATTCATGTCCGTGAGCTTCCAGTTCAAGAAAAAACACTTGCAGGATTCAGTAGCAATATTTTTAAAAGGCAAGTAGACATTGATATTTGTCAAAGGCACAGAGAATTTCAAATTCGGTGACAGGAGGTGATTCTACTAAAAGGAAAAAAAAAAATGGCATGCCCAAATTAGAATAACTTGAAAGGGTTTAATGAAGTGTAAAGATGTCAGTCGAATATAAGAGACCGTGCCGGCAACCCACAGTGGTCACTACTCCTAGACACAACAGCAGGCAGAAGACCCTAAAAGGACTGAGTTTTGTCCAGAAAGCTACTCAGGGAAGAACATAGCTTTCTCTGTTAAAGGTATCACCCTGTAGGTACCTGCCTGGGAGCATCCCCCAGAGAGGAAGTCAGAAATGGGTACTACTCTTTCTTGAACTCTGGTTTCTGTTGGTCAAAGTACCGGAGGCCACACAGCAGAGATTGTAGGTGAAGCTGTACTGGGCAAGAGCAGGCTGAAGAAGAGTAGGGGGTGACATGAAGAGGCAAGATGAAGTTGTTTTGTGTGAATATATATTCAAATGAGTAGATGAAAGCGCACAGTTTGAAGGCACTCCCAAAACACACTTCTGAAGATGTGACTGAGGCTGGGAAGGAGTTGGTGCTGGTAATTTTCCATTAAGAAGTGTTTTAGGTTTCATTATGTGGACATAGTTTTTTCCCTGCAGATAGTTTATCTGAGTCTTAATTCTTTTGTGGGTGGGTGGGACCTACCTAGCAATAGGGAAAAACTAAAGCTTTGTGAGGAAACTTGAGAAGCGAAGCTTAGAGGGGGCTATGGTTTGGGTGAAGCCCCTGGGAAGTGCTTAGGGTTAAATGAGATCAGGTCTTGAGGGATTGGCTGCAAGCGAGGCTTCAGGGGCTATCTAAGTGGACAGGAGACCTGAACCTAGCACTGTAGTCTCACCAGGTCGTGTGATTTGTGATCTGAGGCAGCATTAGCTCGGTAGATGCTAATGTGAACTCACCTCTTCAGAATTCCCAGCTTCAGACTCTGACTTGATCACGCGTCTTCTTTATGAATTACCCAGCCTGTGGTTGTCTGTTACTCCAGTGGAAAACACATTAAACGGGCCTTTAATACACAGAGGTCTCCACAGATAATGAAAGGACACAGAGAAGCACACAGGAGCCTGTCTTGGGCTCCTTAGGACCCCCCCCCACACACACACACAGTGTCGTTGTTTAGTGGTTGAGACCACATGAGACACCAAGAGGCTTTGTAAGTGAAGGGTTAGAATGTGAGCAGCTGCAGAACTGGCAGCAGTCTTCTTTTAAAGAGATGTGATGACCAAGGAGGGTGGGAATAGAGGGGCAGCAATTTTCTTTAGTGTTGAGAGCAGAACCTGAGTGGAAACCATAAAGCCGTACAGATTCTGTATGTGTCTGTTGCAAAATCTGTTCTGATAGATAGTTGCTTACATAGCAGGCTAAACCATGAAGTTCCATGAAGCTGCGCTCATATGACTTGAACATATTCCTGAGCCTGTATTATTCTCTAACTGGAAGTTTTAGGAGTTCCATTTCTTTTGAGTAAACAAGTTAAACTAGTGCTATTCAGGGAGGTTGGTTTAGGAGGCAGAGAGCTGTAACCGACCTTTTCCCCTCATTGTTAGGGCTTTTGAAATGTGGGAGGGACCCTTACATTGATCAGGTATTTACTCTTCCATTGATGAGGAATCCAGAGTGCAGAAAGAGTCCTGGCCCTGGACAGGTGGATTAGCTGGCCTAGGAAAGAGATGTATGGCCCATCTGTGCCTGAAGCAGAAGGTGGTGTCCTTGGCGATGCTCATCAGAGCTGTTCCCCAGGGGACAACAGATCACTGTGGTGGTGGCCATGTGCCCACATCAGATGTATCTCATCTCTTTGCATAGACACAATTTTTAGCAAAAGAGTACTCAGAGTAGATTTTTCTGCTGGTCTTAGCAGTTTCTGCAGGGTCAGAGCCAGGTGGTTCTCAGTGGGGAGAGCTGGCCCTTGTGCTATGAGAACTCTGCCGGTGTCCACAGCAAAGAATCTGTTCCAGAGATATGGAACCAAATGGTTGTTAAGAATCTCCATTGAGAATCATTTTGGTAAGATCTTAATGTTCAGATGTTTACTCCTGTATGTGTGTTTGGTCTGTGGGTGGAGACACTTGACAGAGAAGTAGCAAATAAGTCTCTACATATCTGTAAGAGGGACTGAAGATCTGGCTCAGCATGTGTGAGTACTGCTTGTAGAGGCTTATGACTACCTCTAACTAAGTTCCAGGGCATCTGAATCTCTCTTCCATCCTACTTGGGCTGCTGTGCACACATGATGCACAAATTCACACATGTACACATAAAAATAAATAATTGAATATTTGTACGAAGGTGTCTTAAAGCTAAGCCAGCTTCACATATTATCAGAACATCGCTTGAATAGTTTCATTTTCAAAATTTACATACTTATAAGGTAATAATTATTTTCTTTTTAAATTACGTTTTAAGGTTAGCCTACAAAGTAATGGCATTTTCACACATATCTATGCACTCTTAAAGAATTTTATTTTTAATTCCGTGTATGCATTTGTGTGAATGCACGTAAGTGCCAGTGCTTGGAGAGGCATCCTAATTCCTGGAGCTGGGATTATAAGTATCTGTGAGCTGCCTGACTCGGGTGCTAGAAACTGAACTTCATTCTTCTGTAAGTTCAGTACGCAAGTATGTCTTAATGGCTGAGCCATCTCTCTCCAGTGCAGTTATATACTATTTGTTAAAGGTTGATCCTTTCCCCTCTCTTTCTCCCTTTCCTCCTCCCTCCCTCCATTTTCCCTTCTCTCTCCTGTCCTTTCTCTGAGACAGGATTTCACCACGTAGTCCTTGCTGGCCTAGAACTTGCTATGTGGAAGAGTTCAGCCTCAAACTATCAGAAGTCTTCTTGCCTCTGCCTCCTAGACCTGGGATTAAAGGCACGGACCACCACATCTGTTCAAAGTTGATTTCTCATGCTATTTTTATAGCTTTAATTTTGAAGTTATTACTAGTGCAGAGCATAGTGTTATACTGAGAGTGGTGTAGACCTTGTTGCACTACTGGCTTTTAAGTTGTGTGTGCATCTAACTTCTTGTGTCAGAGCTACAGCATAATATGCAGTGTATTTTAACTCTTGGAATTTTATTAGGAGTGTGCAATACATTGATAAATACACAGGTTTACTCCGGTTTTAAATAGTACGTGGGAATACATGTAGCTTAAATGCATTTGCTCATGCCTACTTTGCATGAATTCTCCTTAAAACATTAAGAGGAGCAGAGGAGAAGCAGAGAGGAAGGCTAGAGAGGGGGAGGGAGATTCAAATAAGGCAGAAAGGGGACAGGGAAATGCATAGCCTAGATTTTGTGAATGTTTTGATTCATATCCCTTCGACTAAAACATATTCTGGCTGCGAGATGTACAGCTCATGGCTCAGCTTTCCTCTGAGTATTGCATTTGCATCGAGAAGCTGGCTTTCCAAATGCCAGCCAGCAGCCCGCTCAAAGATGGAGGCTGTGTCTAACTTAGCAACTGGATTACAACGATGGCCTGAGGAAGCTGTGGAGAGGGCACATCGGGTACCTTGTTTTAGCAGCCCCACAAGAATTTTGTCAGCTGCGGTTAATCTGCCTTTCAAGTGTATATGAAATTTTAGTTCCTAAGAGCTTGCAAAGATGTCCTAAGCAAGAAGCCCCACCCCTGTGTATTAAATGGATGATGTCTGAGTGTCCAGATTGCTTTCCTGCAGTTGGTGGAGCTATTCAGCAGGTGCTGGCTGAAGTGATGTCATTCCTTCACAGGTGTAAAAAAAAGTTATCTTTTAAACAGGGTAAATGTTATATGACCTCTGAGGTTCCCCAGACAGGAGGATCAGTGGACAATAGAACTATTTCTTCTTCAGTCTTCAAGTGCATCGGTCAGTTCTCTTTCACTGTAGCAGAATGCATGAGATAATCAGTAGGCTCTTTAAAATGGGTGATTTTGAGTTACAGGTTTAGATGGTCCAGTCTATGACCTGACCCAGTCTATGATCTGGCCCAGTCGATGATCTGGCCCAGTGGATAATCTAGCCCAGTCTATGATCTGGTCCAGTCTATGATCTGGTCCAGTGGATGATCTAGCCCAGTCGATGATATGGCCCAGTCAATAATCTGGTCCAGTCGATGATCTGGTCCAGTTTATGATCTGGCCCAGTCGATGATCTAGCAGACTCATTGCTTAGCTGTTGTTAAAGGTGACAGATGGCCACGATGGGGGAACAGGTGATAGAGATACTGGTCACCTCACAGGCAGGAAGCAAAGGAGGGAGATTTGAGGGCATGCTCCAAATGACGTAAGGTCCTCTCACAAGACGTCCCACGCCCCTCTAGTAGCAGCACCTTGGGGCCAGCCTTTTGACACATGGGCTTTAGAAAGTGAGAACTCAACAGCCAAAATGTACCAACCATGAGTGACTGAAATTTTCTACTGTCTTGAGGATAGGGTAGGTATTGGTAAATGGTTTCCTTCATCTACGATTAAGCGATAGCAAGTGCCGGTAAAAATATGGAGGGAGGAACTCTTACCACTGGTGGGAAGGTAAGCTAGCGCAGTCATTATGGAGATGATACGGAGATCCTTCAAAAGTCAAAAATAGATTTACCATATGGTCTTACTAATTTAGTAGATATTTCAAGGAAATTAATTCAGCATACCACAGAGATACCTATCCATAGGCATGTTTATGATGGCATTATTCACAAAAGCTAAGATGAAGTCAGTGTAGGTGCCCATCAACAGAACAGTGAATTTATAAAAAAATAAAAAAAAGTGGCATATATGCACAGTAGAGTATTATCCAACCACAAAGAAGAATGAAGTCCCAGCATTTGCAGCAAAATGAACAGAACTCCGTAGGACATTATTTTAGTGTGTGATCATGCATTACAAGCTAGACTCAGAGAGACAAGCAATATGTACTCTCTCTCATGAGTAGATACTAGCAAAACGCTAGGTGTAGCCATCAAAGTATGGTCAGTAAAGGTTAAAAGTGGAATTGAGGGGACAAGAGAGGTCGGTGATCAGCAGATGCTCTGTGCGTGAGTGAGAAGGTTGCACTGAACTCCAATGTTCACAGCAGTTCTCAATAAGAAACCACTCAGCCTCTGGTTTGAAAATGCCCCCCCCCCTTCCTTTTAAAGAGGATGAAGACTGTGTTGGAGTTTACCACGCAAGCAGCAGGGTTCTTAACATGCAGTGTTTGAGGAGAGCAGTGAGACCCCATACCCACTTCTCAGCTTCAGGGGTTTATTCTCCTTTATATTTTTTTTGGCCCACTTGAGGGATAACCTGAATCCAAGCACGTTCCACTATTCCTCTGCCAATTTTCCAGCTTTGTTTCCGGTTCCTGCTTTGTGAGAAGGTCAGGTGAGTGGTTGCCACTGGGCTCCTGCAGCCTCTTGCCCAAGCCTGGATGCCAAAGTCTGTTGTGTTTCCTCTTTTTCCATTCAGTTCTTCAAAATCGTGGGCTCCTGCCTATCAACAAAGCCCGGAGTTACTCCCATTCACCGTCCCACTTCCTCCTGGCTCTTTGGGTCTTTCTGAGCCTCCTGATTCACCCCTTGAGCTCAGATAAATTTTCATTTATGAGTGCATCTATCTGCACTGCGTCTGCAAGGGATAACCCTGCTTTCAGAGAATCTGAAGCCGCTTTTAGGTTCCTAGCCTTATTAATAAAAGAATTTAAAAACAGACTGGGAAGCTAAGGGCAATATTTTGAAGTGTGAGAGAGAAAGAGGGCAGGCAAAGTGTAAATCTTGACAGCTGCCTTGAGTCAAAGGGTGGAGATGAGAAAGCAAAACCATGCCTTTTAATGCCAGGGTCTGAGACAGCCAACACGTTCTGCAATGAAGTTTGGCAGAAGTGGAGTGGCTTAAATGTCCAGAGAATTCAGAGAGAAGACTCAGGCAGGCGGGGAAAGCTTACCTAGGCTTTAGCCAGTTTCCAAAAGAAAGAGCTAGAAAGAAGGAAAGGCAGGGTGTGCCATAGTGCCCTATGCGAGCGCCAGCCAAGAGCTGGTTTTGGTGGACCACACAGCACTCTTCCACTGAACATACTTTGGGGGAAATTAGTGGCAATAGGCAATTGGGGGAAACTGAGAGATTTATTTGCTTATTTTATTTTATTAACAGCCCTGGATCTTGGACCTAGAGCTTCATGCCTTGTGGCAGGTGTCCTACAACTGTGCTACAGCTCCAGCCTTGTGAAGCTGGGCAGTGGGATGAGTTTCTATGCATTGAGAGGACAGAAGGAGGGGCTCAGGCAAGGAGGCCCGTTAGAAAGCCGTGGAAATAACCTGGGTGAAAGATGATGGGGCTGAGCTAGGCCGGTGTGAGGTGGAAACAGAGGAAGAAGTGATCCAGCACCCGCGTAGGATGTTGGTTCATCTGGCTGGTGGCCTGTTGGCTTAGAAAGGGAGAGGTACTCTGCATTTGACTGATGGATAGTCATGCCGATGAGGCTGGGATGTTGGCCATCTCTTTTGATGTCTTCTGGACTGATCCAGTGAGTGCTGGTCAGGAGCCAGGTTAACTCTTGAGGCTGCAGCTCTCCAGCTGTTGATCTTGACTCCTGGTTAAGAAAGGTACTGATTCCAGCAAGGCCCAGGTACTTGCTTAGGGTTAATGCTGTTCAGCTATATAGTTTCTGGGCCCCACCCCTATCTTCATATACCCTGCTGTGCGACATTTAGAAACTCTTGACGGTACTTGTCACATGTTCTTACGTTGTATGTTTTCACATTTACCTAGAGTCTCTCCCGTCTCTTAATTTTCATAGATGAACTTCTAGTCATTAACTGTGAATATCCACTGATACATGTAAAAAGAAAAGAAAAAAATGGGTGCCCAGCCATGTAACCTTGGTGATCACTACTATATACTCTATGCCGCTTTCTCAAAACAGTAGACAGCAAACCACAGTAGTAGTAGTACAATCTCAAGATCACCGTTTGTCAAGAAATGTGTCTTGAAGAACTCAGCAGAATGCAGTTGCGGAGATGCTGGGGCGATGGGGTTGCTTACCCAGAACCATATGTTTGCTGCAAGTCATCTCGGAGTCTTAATGGGTTCACTCTCAGGACTTTGGTTCAATTAGTCAAGGTGACTTAGGACTAGCAAACCTGGCAGGTACTAAAGGGTGGCTGAGACATTCTGGGTCATGTTATTGAGAGCTTTTACAAAGAGCTTCCTGCTCTCTCGGGTGCCTGTGTGTGGTCACATTTGGAGCAGTGAACACTTGGGAAGCAGGAATGTCCATCTCACTCGCCTCCCTTTCCTTGTATAGCTTTGCAAGCACTGTATGCTCGTCCTGAGACAGGCATTCAATAAGTGGTTGCTAGAATGAATGGAAATCCAATAACTTTAATTCCTCTAGGAATCAAGAGGAATCTAGGGAAATGCTTAGAAATGATTTCATGTTATATGGTTGTCAGGGATTCCCAAGGGACACTCATTTATCCTTGGCCACCTACTTTTCTCTTCTCTTCTCTTCTCTTCTCTTCTCTTCTCTTCTCTTCTCTTCTCTTCTCTTCTCTTTTCTTTCTTTCTTTCTTTCTTGCTGGCTCGGTGGGTTAAGGTAAATGCCACTATGATTGATCTCCCAAGTTCAGTCCTGGAAAACACATGGCAGAAGGAAAGTGCTAGCCCCTACAAGTTGGGCTCTGTTCTTTGGCGTGCACATATCCATGTGTGCACATATCAAATAAATTATGATTTTGTAAAAGAAAGAAAAAAATTTTAAATGAGGGATTACAGGTTTTAGGGAACTAAATGGCCAGTATTTAAAAAAAATGCAGTGTGATGTAGTTCCAGTTGCACTGTCATGATTGAAGTCAACTTTGTGACAGTTTAAATCTCCTTCCTATACACACCTCCGGAGTCATCCTCCTCTCTGGGGGCCACCATTTCTAGCAAGTTGTTTTGGAATATCAGCTTTGCTGAATATAATTCACACAGTACACACCACTGACAGGATGTAATTCGGTGAGTTTATTACATCCTGAGTTGTTCAACAATCACTGCAATCAATTTTAGCCTATTTTAATAGTCTTGAAAGAGAATTCATCTCTGTTAGCAGCCACTTGCTGTTCCTCTGGTTTCTGTCCTAGGCTGCTTCTGGCCAGACATTCTAGACATTTCCTGCATTTTGTGATGCACTAGGTTTGTTCTTCTGAGACTGATGTTTTCACTTTGCATGGTGTTGCATCTTCCTGTGGCAACACATAAGAGCATCGAATTTCTTTTCGCTGCAAAATAGTATCTCATAGTGTGCATGTTTTATTTCTTGGTAGATGGACATTTGGGTGTTCGCTTTCCCCAACCCCAAACATTGAAGGGTAAAGAGATGACTAAGGAGGATATGTTGTCTTTTGTGGGGGCACATGGTAGTAGGATATCCTAAAGAAGTAGAAGCAAGGGTATCATGGGTCTGAGGCTAGCCCAGACTATACTTTGGATAGGTCAAACGGTTCAGCAGCTAAAGGTGCTTGCTATACAAGTCTAGAGATCCAAGCTCAATCCTGAGAAGTCACAGAAAGATAGAAAGCCTTCACTCCACACAGTTGTCTCCTGACCTCCACCCATGTAAGGTGGTGCACATCCCTACACACATAGCATGCACACGCCCACTAATACATAAATAAATTAGTTGATTACAAACAAAGACACATAGCACAATGATATACAACAAAAATGTTGAATGAGGGAAAGCAAAGTACAGCCCTTTGATGCTGGTGTTCTTGTGCACAGGGACATGGTAGTAAATGAGAGTAAGTGACACGAATCAGCCTAGACCAGGCCCAGCTCTGACACTGCAAGGGGCGCACGCCAGGAGATTAGCGGCTGGTCACAGAGAAGATTGGAAGATATTTTGTTTAGGAGTAATGCTGTCGGTGCAGTAATATTCTTGTTTCTTCTTATTTGTTCTCATTTGCAAGGACATTTTCAGGGACATTTTCTTGAAAATAGAATCTTTGCCACTTCCTCGGATTGTAATTTAGCAGCTGTATTATTATCAGAGCTATTATGTCTGTGATGGCCGTACCGGAAATCTGTGACTCTCTAAATGAGGTCAGTTCTCTGAATGAGCTCCATGCAAACCAGCCTTCCCATGCTCCTCTCTGTAAGCCACATGAGAACAAACAGGAATGACGGGAAGTCAGTCAGAAAGGTAGACTCATTGGAAACCGAACAAAGATATTTTAGTTTTCTTTTTCTTTTTTTCTTTTTTTTTTTGGTTTCTCGAGACAGGGTTTCTCTGTATAGTTCTGGCTGTCCTGGAACTCACTTTGTAGACCAGGCTGGCCTCGAACTCAGAAATCCCCCTGCCTCTGCCTGATATTTTAGTTTTCATGGTACTTGACACTGAGATTTTTCATCTATTTCTTTATAAACCTTCTTCCCTGCCTTCTTCAAATCTTTCCTGCCAGTAAGGGAATTAGTCAACCCATCCCAGTTCATTTTGTATAAGCTACTCACAAGTAGTTTACATAAGTAATTCTGCCTAAATGAGGTTGCACTCTTACTCTGTAGCCTTAAGCTTTGCTTGCTGTTGAAAGAACTGAGGACCGCTTCTATTGGTTCAGAGTGAGGGCACTCAAGGGTCACCCAGGAAGAGTGCATAGCAAGGTGACACTGTGACGTCCCTTCAGGGCCACATTTCAGGGCTGTACCGGCTGGTTTTGTGTCAACTTGATACTAGCTGGAGTTATTACAGAGAAAGGAGCCCAAGTTGAGGAAACGCCACAATGAGATCCAGCTGTAAGGCATTTTCTTAATTATCGATCAATGGGAGGCTCCATTGTGAGTGGTGCCATCCCTGGGCTGGCGGTCCTGACTTGTATAAGAAAGCAAGCTGAGGAGCCAGGGGAAACCATCCCTCCATGGCCTCTGCATCAGCTGCTGCCTCCAGGTTCCTGTGCTGTGTGAGTTCCAGTCCTGACTTCCTTTGTGATAAACAGCAATGTGGAAGTGTAAGCCAAGTCAATCAACCCCTTCCTCTCCTGCCTGCTTCTTGGTCATGACATTTTGTGCAGCAATAAAAACCCTGCCTAACACAAGGACCTAGGTCACACTACAGTAGACTAATAACACATTCAAAAGTAAGATGTCCTTGACTCCCCAAGTACTTCAAGTTAAGACAGGAGCACTTGGGTAGCTTTCCTAAGTTCCTTGTACAATTACATTGTTTACTAAGGAGATAAGATTTATTGTGAAGGCAGTGGAGCTTTGTAGATCTATATATTGGTGTGTCAGCAAGTAAGACAATTCTCTCCTGAGCATCTAAATGTCACCAAGTATGACTTCCAACACCATGCTGATGGTTACAGTAATCATCATAGAAATAGAAGATGCTTTCAATGAGAAAATGTTAAGGAGTTTAGGATAGAGGACCAGAGAGCCATGCATATGAATAGTGGGGAGGGATCAAAGAGTGGGGTGGGCTTTGTGTGTCAAAAGAAATGGATTTATGGTGATTTTCATTTAATGACAAGTTTTTGCCATTGCTTTTACTTGTCTTATTCTGTCTCTTAATCAGGAAAATAGGGAATTGAGTATCCTTATACTCTGACATGCATATAGGGGACATAGAGAGAAGTTAAGTGCTCTGAAGTTCGATATTTAGAGATAGTGGCTTACAGTTGAAAGGCAGCTTAGGGTGACTGACATGGGGCTGGGGAGATTTGGCCTAGAGCTGAAACATAACCACAAGAGAAATTGAAATTCATGTGCTGCCAGCTGGACTGTCTCTGGGATCCTCCAAGCAAGAGGAAACCATTCTCTCTCTCTCTCTCTCTCTCTCTCTCTCTCTCTCTCTCTCTCT
>NC_034592.1:39206545-39207820 GCF_900095145.1 Mus pahari | reverse complement strand
ACATATATATATATATATATATATATATATATATTTAATTTTCATAAGGATGGAGGTCATATGTCACCCCATTTTGTATATGAGGAAACTGAGTCATGGAGAGCATAGCTGGTTTCTGGTTGGTCTGTGGCAGAGCTGATGCTCAGAGCCAAGCTTGTAGGCCTTTCTAAAATGTGCTATAACTTTCTGCACTCTATGAAGTCCTTCTACAGTTCTCAGAACACCTAATTAACATGTTGCAGCTTTATTTACTAGAAGAGGGCTTTCAGAAAACCACCTTCTTGAAATCTGGAGGCGGGAAGCTTCATTAGCTTCTGTGTGCAGAGCACCCCAGCCTACTCAGTGGTTTCTCCTATTGGGAAGAAGCAGACCTGGCCAGCCACTGAGGGCATCTCCAGGCTCCATTAGCTGAAGCCTGCTGGGTCTGCCTCGGCAAAAGAACGAAGGCTTTTTACCAGACCTCGCCTTTCCAAAACCTGCATCCTATTGCCCTGGGTTGTGATTTATTTCAGTTCCACTCCCAGGAGTGATTTGAGGTCAGCTCTCACTCCATCTGCAGGCTCCCCTCAATTCAGCATCTTTGAAAGTATGGTCAGTATTTTTGAACATGAGCCAACTCTGTAATTCTCCTGTAGTCAATACACATCTGTCAGTCATTTGGAAATAGTCCAGACGGTGGAGAATTGGAGAAAGAAAAGACAGAAGTTAGCTTATCAAGTTTAAAAAAATAATTGAAGTGAGATTCCTATGCCTTAATATTACCCACTCTAAAGCAGATGGTCCATGGTGTTTAGTTCAGTCAAAAGATACAACTCCCACCTCTATCTAGTTCCGACCTAAAGTACTTTCATCACTCAAATAGAACACTCCCCCTTAAGCAGTCACTGCCTGTTTCCCCTCCTTCCGCTCCTGTAGATCACCATTTTTCTCTCTGTGTTTATGGATCTGCCCTTCCTGGATGTGTTGCATAAATGGGAATCGTTTGTGTGACTTTGGTGTCTGACTCGTGCTTGGCGTAGTGTTTTTGAAGTCCATTCTTTCAAACCATGAGACTGTCCTGCCTTATAGGTGAACAAGATGTATCCCTCTGTGCAGCGATGCCTCCTTCTTCCATTCATGGACATATTACAGTATGTCTTTTGGTTGTTCCGAACAGAATGGTTAGAAACAGCACAAGTTACACAATGGAGTACTACTCAGCTATTAAAAACAATGAATTTATGAAATTCTTGGGCAAATGGATGTATCTGGAGGATATCATCCTTAGTGAGGTAA
>NC_034592.1:39204490-39205960 GCF_900095145.1 Mus pahari | reverse complement strand
CACAGGGGAAGGCCAGGGCCAAGTAGTGGGAGTGGGTGGGTAGGGGAGCAGGGGCGGGGAGGGGGGGAGATAGGGAACTTTCGGGATAGCATTTGAAATGTAAATAAAGAAAATAATAATAATAATAATAAAATAAATAAAAAGATAAAAAGAAACAGCACAAGTATTTGCTTGAGTACCCGTTTTATGTCATTTTGTGAATATTATTATAAACAGAATGACTGGTGTATGGCAATTCTGTTAATTTTGGAAGAAATTAGAACCAGGCATGGTGATGCACACCTACAATGCCAATACTTGAGAGGTGGGGGAAGGAGGGCAGTGGTTCTAGATCATTCTCAGCTGCCCCAGGAGTCTGAGACCAGCCTGTGGTTCTGGGATATAGACTGTGTAGAGATTCCATTAAGAGCTGTAATGTGGAAAACTGATCTTGATAGACGGCCATAGGGCAAATACCATGAGGACAGGAAAGGATCTAGCAGGCTGGAGCCTCACCAGAAGCACCCAGGAGAATGTATTCTAGAGACCAGCACTGAGTGACCAAAAAAAAAAAAAAAAAAAGAAGATTCATAGCTGAGGAGGACAAATTTCCTTGTGTTACCCTTTGCATGTCCCACAGGGGTTATTGAAATCACAACTGTGCTTTTCCATGGAAACAGGCTTTCCCCGGAGTGATTGATTATCAGAATAATTTTTCAGAAATGCAAATCTAATCTTGCTGTTCAATTGTATGAAGGGCTCCCATGATTCCTCGTGGTCTTCAGAACCTGCTGCAGGCATCCTACCTGGCTCATCTGGACTTTGATGTGTTAACAGTTCTTGGGAGCTTTAGCCTCAACCGCCCTCTTTCCTACACAGCATCTTCACATTTCAGACACACACTTCCTGGGAGGTCTGAAAGTGTTCCGTCCTCTTCCAGACCTTCTTGCCTTGGCCTGCAGCACTCCTTCAAGGCTCCACAGCACCACAGGCTCCCAAAAGCTCCTCTTGGCTCCCTAGTCTGAGCTCCTGGAAATCCATATCCGAACTCCACGAGTCCTTCTTTGTATCCTTAGCTATATACCATAAAGGAGGGGCTATTACTCTCTTTAGTTCTTCCTATATCTCAAGTAGTTGGGACTCTGCATGGCTAAAAGGAACTTCCAGAATGGGTGTTTACTGTGCCAGCATGGGCAGTGTCCTTGTTCTCTAGGAGATAATGGTTTTCCAGCAGATGATAGATCATGAAAGAAAAGGCGGAAGAGAACAATAGGGAAAGAAGTGAGAACCAGAAGACTAGACAAAGAAACTGGAAGAGTTAAGAGGAAAAAGAAAGCTGGAGGGGGTGTGGGGATAAACTTGCAGAAGGTGGGAAGTGGATTCCAGTAGCACCTCACTTTACAACCATAGTTCCATGCATTCTACACCTAACCTTTCTCTCTCCTTTCCTTTCCTTTCCTTTCCTTTCCTTTCCTTTCCTTTCCTTTCCTT
>NC_034592.1:39182043-39204475 GCF_900095145.1 Mus pahari | reverse complement strand
TTTCCTTTCCTTTCCTTTCCTTTCCTTTCCTTTCCTTTCCTTTCCTTTCCTTTCCTTTCCTTTCCTTTCCTTTCCTTTCCTTTCCTTTCCTTTTTTATACAAACAGAGTCATTTATTGCGGGGGGTAAATAGTTATGATGACATTTTGACAAACATATACAGCCATGTAAATAAGTACTACAGTAGAGCTAGAACATCTCCATGATAACCCAAAGTCCCATCATGCCCCTCTCCAGGCAATCTCCTAGCCCTAGCTCCTTCCTTGGCAAGCATGGATCTTATTTCTACCCTTACACTTTTACTTTCTATTGCAGCCTACTTTTTTTTTCTTGAATATTTTCTTTATTTGCATTTCAAATGTTTTTCCCTTTTCAGGTCTCCCCTTTGGAAACCTCCTGTCCCATCCCCTCTCCCCTTGCCTCTATGAGGGTGTTCCCCCACCCACCCACTCCCATCCTCCCACCCTGGCATTCCCTTACATTGGGGCATTGAACACCCTCAGGCCTGAGGGCCTCTTCTCCCACTGATTTCCAACAAGGCCATCCTCTGCCACATATGTGGGCAGTGCCATGAGTCCTTTCATATGTATTCTTTGGTTGGTGGTCCAGTCCCTGGGAGCTCCAGGGGTCTGACCAGTTGACACTGTTGCTCCCCTCTATGGGGCTGCAAATCCCCTCAGCTCCTTCAGCCCCTTCTCCAACTCCCCCATCTGGGACCCGTAGTTCAGTCCAATGGTTGGCTGTGAGCTTCCTTCTCTGTATTTGTCAGGCTCTGTTAGAGCCTTTCAGGAGACAGTCATATCAGCAAGCACTTCCCGGCATCCACAATAACATCCAGGTTTACACCCAAACTTTCAAGGTTTCCGTGGAGTAAGGGGAGGGGTATGAAGCCTTGGTATTCATACAACCACCTAGATCCCATCCACTCATATTCTGCACTGGAGCCAGGGTCAGAGACACCCTGGCCCTGTGAGGCACTTGTCGAGAGCAGCTCCACACACCAGTTTAGTCTGCTTTTAGGACCTCCCGGTCAGAGTGCAGTAACAGACATTCAAGAACCTCAATGGGAGTGACCCGTCTTTTGCCAGTTGCTTGCGAGGCATATGTTACATAACCTTTGCAAGCATCTAGGTAGGGCTGCTGCCTTCTGATTGCAGCTCAACGGGAAAGACTCGGGAAATGCTGGGTGCGGGAGAGGAGGAAAGACTTTTTAAATTGAGGTCTCTAGGAGGAAAAAAAAATGATACCAGGTTCATTGCTAATTCCCCATAAGGGAATTTATAGCAAATATGGTAAATGCAGTGGTGACGCTGGCTCCGTACACACATTGCTTTGTGCATGCATGCCAAACACCCAAAGCCCAAGCAAGCTTTCAGTGAGTCACTGCTCCTGGGTCGAGCATCAGCACGACCTCAGCCACCTCTGCAACTCAGCCAAGGAATGAGTCTTCGACACTTCTCTTCTCCACACCTGGACCTCGCTTGCCCTTTCTTCTCCCACCCACGCTGGTTGATTTTGTAAGCCAGAGACTAGTCAGCCAACAAGTGGACATTTCCATACTGCTGAAGGCGAGCTGAGCTCTGCATCCCTGCTGAGTTCTGTGATGGGCACGTGCCTGTAGAAAGGGCTTGCTAATAGGCTCAGAGCAGGCAAGTAGAGCTGGCAGTACCTGCTCCCACGGACAGACCCCCTCCCCTGCCAGAAGGCCTCATACATAGCCTTTCCTGAATCTGAGCATCTTCTTAGACTGAATGAGCTTGCAGCAAGTATTTCCAGAAGTGCGCTTGGCAGGTACGTGGATATTCTCAGGGCCACTTGGGACCCATCTCCAGCTATTGAGTGTGTGTGTGTGTGTGTGTGTGTGTGTGTGTATGTGTGTGTGTGTGTGATACAGAATTCCCGAAGGAACTATTGTGAAAATGTGGTCGCAGGTCACTTTGCAGTAAAGACCTAAGGGAAAGTTGGCTAGCTTCCAGTTTCTGGAGAACCATTCAGAATCCACCCGGGACCTCCGTAGTCCTGTCTTTAATAAGTACCTGAGGTGAGGTGACTCTTTCTGCAAGGAAGTACCAGATCAACCATTCAGCAGCTTCTCAGGGTACTTCTCGAGGTAAGCAAGCCTCAGACATGTCCTGTTATACATATGAGTAGCTTGCTTACCCAGGTATGCGTTATCTTACCTAGATGGCTTTGTGGTGGAACTGATGTGACAGCGGGGGGGGGGGTGTGTGCTGCCCATAGTGGCCTGTTCTAGAGGTCTGATGTCATCCCTTCTTCTCAACTGGGTGGGGGTTTTTCTGAGGACTGCTCCTTTGCTCACGTCGGCGGCGGCCATATACAGGATGGTTCTCATTTGATGCATCTCTCTCCTTGGATGATTGGAGTGAACTCAGGTGTCAGGCTGTGAGTACATGTCACACCATGAGTAGCACAGGGTATCAGTGTTATTCAGATGTAGATGATGTAGATGTAGATGTAGATGTAGATATTTAAAGGGTTCAGGATTGCCATCAACCTCCAGAGTCACAATTGTCCTTCCTTCTGGCAAAGTGCCCTCCTCACCTGACTGCTTTCTGACAACTTCCCAAAGGAGGACCGCACCCATCTGATCTTTCTTTATTTCTCCATTTCCTGTTTTTCACCCCCACTCCCAATGTTCCAGACTCCTCCTGTGGAACCCCAGCCTGAAGTACTATTCTCCTGACTGTAGAGTGCCTACCAGAACCCACATCAGCCATCACATGCCACATGCCCGTAGCACTTTGTTAGCTGTGTTGGCGAGATCATCATAAAACCTCAGGAACACCACTGAAGGATGAGCCCCTCTCTGTCACTTGATGTTCAGTTCCAACCTTTAGGAGAGAGAGTGATAATGAAATTGAGGTGCCCCAGGGTGACCACAGCCTAGAACTATCTCGTCTCAGGCAAACCAAGAAAGTTGGGTTACTGAAACCTCATTGGAGAGCCATTTGTAATGTTAATAGTATTAAATAATATCAACATTACTGCAAGAACAGGAACAGCTACCATTTATATGATGACTTGTGCCAGCCAGTGTTCTAGCTTTGTATGTATTAACTCAACGACACTGTAGATGATACACTGTCTTTATCCCATTTATAGATGGCAAAACAGATTCAGGCATACCTACCCATGCCCATGCAGGAGACGAGGCTTTCTGGTGTCCCTAAGTTGGCACAGGGAGACCTAGAGAGAGCTAGTCCTGGAATATAATCATCTCCAAACCCTACGTGTTTTGCCTTCACCCATGTGGCTTTCCTTCTGATGAACATCTAGTGGCATTGGTCAAGTTGAGAAGCCATTTTAACAAACACACTGATTGTGACACCTGATAAAGATGTCCCGGTGCTTGTGTAGGGTCTCCCTTTCAGCAGCACTTCCCGATTATCATCAGCTCCATCCCCACCAGAGCTGTGACACTGAGTGAAGAGATGAAGCAACGCTCAGGTTATGGATGGTATTGGCGCCATAGAAAGTGAACTCGTGACCCGTGTAACAGTCAGCTCAGGCTGTCATAAGAAAAGCCACAGGCTGGCTGGCTTCAATAATAGAAATGTGTTTTCTCATGGTTCTCCAGGCCCGAAGCCCAAGATCTAAGTGCCAACGGGGTTGGTTTCTGATGAGATTCTTTCCTTTCTTGCAGTCAGTTCCTTCTCACTATGTCCTCATGTGGCCCCTTTTCTGTGTTGCTTCACAAACACTCCTAGAGCCCTGTGGTTTCTCTTTCTCTTTCTGGAAGGACAGACTCTTATTAGATCAGGACCTCTTTCTCAAGACCTTATTTAACTCTTTCCCCAAATGCAGTCATATTATAGGTAGGGTTTCAGCCAGGCATGATGGTACAGGAATGTCATCTTAGACCTTAGAAGACAAAGGTCAGACAGCCATGAGTGTGAGGCCAGAGTGGGGCACCCGATGAGTTTAACGTCAAACTGAACTACCGATCTCAAAACAAGTAAGAATATACTACTTCCAGTAACAAGTACCTGGAGTTTCAAGGCACGGATTCAGAGGGACATGGTTTGATCTGTAAGAACTTAACAATCTGGTTTTGTGACTGGCGGTTTCTTAGGTTCGTGCTGACCCTATACTTAATTTGATAGTTTTGTACAGCGATCCACTAACA
Source organism: Mus pahari (assembly GCF_900095145.1). NCBI lineage: Eukaryota > Metazoa > Chordata > Mammalia > Rodentia > Muridae > Mus > Mus pahari. The sequence goes on along the minus strand of NC_034592.1, from coordinate 39,200,329 downwards.
CAGTGGCATTAAGTGAAGAATGTAGTATTGTTTTAACTTACTTGTTTATGCTTCAGTCTTTCAAATCCATAATTGAGACTGTGGGTGCCATTGTTGAATGTGGTTGTTCTGGGCATCTAACCAGAACGTACACCTGTTTAATGCACAGTTTTTAGAAAATCTAACACACCCATTGGGAGCAGAGCTACTGTGGTGTGTCCAAATGGGTGTCTCTTCCACAGTGAATTACTGCTTCCATTATTGATGATCTTGACACAGCAGATCTTAGACTCCGGGACAGCTGTTTGGCGCAGTTTCTTTCATTTCTTTGATATTTCATTTCCTGGATATTTCTGCTATGGTTTAGATGTGCTCCGAGCATTTCTCTTGTGTTTCATGTATGGGAAGCTTGGTCTGCCGTGTGGAATTGTTTGATAGAAATGGAGCTTTAATGCATAGAGTCAAGTGGAAAGTCACCGAAGGCGAGGTGATTACCTTAGAACCTCCAAATTAGTTATCATGAGCATTGTAATAATCATAATCATAATCATAATAATCATAATCATAATAAAAAGCAAGACTAGTCACTTACTGTGGCTTTCTGTGCATTCCTCTCTCCCTTTATGTGGCTTCTACCATTGTGGTACCATCTACTATGAGGCTCCCTTGAAAGCTTAACAGATGCTGCCCCAGTGCTCTTGAACCTCCAGCAGTGTCAGTGCTGTGGTTTCAATGTGAAATGCCCCTTATAAGCTCAGTTTGAATACCTGCTTCCTAGCTGTCTGTGCTGTTTGGGAAGGTGAAATGTTTAGAGAATGGCACATTACCGGAGAAAGAATGCTACTGGGGGTGGACCTAGAGGTTTCATAGCCTAGGTCCACTTCCTGTTGTCTGTGTACTGCCATGTGCTCTCATCCACTACCATGAACTCCATCTCCTTGGAACTATGAGTCCCTTCTCCCTAAGCTGCTTTAGCCAGAGTCTCTTATCACAGCAGCCAGAAAGTAAGGAAGGCAGTTGGCTAAGTTAGCTTTCCTTTACAAATTTGTCCTGACAGAATTTCATTTTGGTAACAGGAAACAGACTGATAACTTTATTAATTGTTGTCTGGGGTCTTCTAACCATATAGTCCTTCCTACATAAGAATTTTTAGGATGTGAAATTTTCTGAGTTTTATTCTAGAATTTTATCTTTGTTCTCGTTTCATATTTTCTTTCTAAAGTTGCTTTCTCATAGTCTCAACCATATTATTCCATCTCCTGTAAGTACCTAGTGATGAAATCCAGTCAGCTCTTCTCATGTGACATATTGTTATATTTCCCTCTTATTTCTATGAATATTGACCCAACCCAGGATTTTCTCATCATTGACCTCAGGCCCATCTGACTTCCTGGGTTTTACTCATTTCCCCATTTCTTAGGTTTCTGCTTCAACTGTTTTCCCAGATGTCTCTATGACCGTCTCCTGCTTGATTCCTGTATTAGCTCTGCTTTATTTACCAGATTAGACCCGAGGACTCAGGAGTAACTTTAACCTCTCCTGAGTTCCAGCCTCTCTTTGTATGTAGGAATATTCTTCTAAACAGTCTCTAAATTGGGCTGAGAGATGGCTTAGCCATTCAAGGCCAGGCTCACAACCAAATATCATCTTTGGGTTGCTCCTAGATTTTTTTTTTTCATTGCTTTGCATTACAGAATAGTGACATGGAAAAGGACATTGGGCGGTCTAATTCTATACCTTAGGACAATGTCCTACATAAGTCACCCTTCAGGAGGAATTTTAGTGCTACGTTTATCAGGCAACTTTCCATTTTCATCCACTTTTCAAAAATGTCTTTCTCAGATAATGGATGCTGTCATGGAGTGGTCACAATCCATCTTAAATGCGATTATTTGTACTGTTTAAGGCTTCAGTCAAGTTTCTCATCAGTGCTAACTGAAGAGGGCATTTCAGAGCCAGCAGCTTGGTACTAGGCAGTGTCCGCCTGCCTGAAATGTGGCTATTGATAAGCGTTTCAGACCCACCCATCACAATATTCATATGTGCTAAAGGTCTTGGGGAATTCTAGTTAGGAGTTCTCAGAGCTGCAGTAGAAATGAAGAGCGTGGGAATCGAGGTGAGGTTCCCTCCTACCTAGCATTCGTGCTACAATGAGTCCACTTTTCATTCCTCCCGTCTTGTTGTTTATAATGACACTATTCACAGAACTGTTAGAACTTCTCCAGGAAACCAGCACTCATCTCTTCTCTCTTAACTCAAAGCATTGGTTTTTAGAATACATTGATTAGGGTACTACCTTAAGATGCTTTGTCTTGTCTGAACATCGCATGACACAGTTGAGCACAGGAAAGAATCCAATAAGCTTTTGCTATCAGGGACCAGATGTGAGAACCCATGTGTCCTCCATAAATGTGCTGTGACTAATGGCCAGTTACTCATTTCCTTTCAAATGGATTTGTAAACATAGCGCATATATTTTTCTTTGAAACCCCAAGTTGTGGATTGAATGAAGTCTTATTCTAAAAGTACTAGACTCTCCCATGCTGCTATTTAGAGACAGAATAACTTTTCTGGATGCGTGCACAGCACTTCCAAGTGGGCTATCTTGTAGTACCTCTGAGACGGAGAAAGTAAAGAAAGTCAGACCAAGTTCTATTTGAATACAAGTGTCACCGCTGCCCCTGTTTCCTGTTTTGACCACCTAGTGATGGGCATGGTATTGAAAATCTGTGTATACATCATTCTTCCAAGATCCTTTATCATCCTACCACTATTTGACAAAGGCATTTGATCCCTGCTTTACAGGTGTGTACTATAGATGTCACTGTGTTCTTCTTTAACGCCTTATACAAAGATTTGATACTAGATAATCCCATTGGTTTGGGTCTGTGATGACATACTTCTTCCAGAGGTACCTGGAAGAGGAAGCCGGTTCATGAAGCATCTCTCTCTCTAGGGCAATACCTCCCCCCATCCCACCCCCAGTAGCTTAAACCTTCCACAACACTGTCTGTTAAAAGATTTTAGTACCATTTAGTAGCATCAAGATGAGAAGCAAACATTTAATACACAGACCTCTGAGGATATCCCACATCCAAACACTAGTAGATCTTTACTGGTGAGAGTTCATTGATTGTCAACTTGATAGGATCTAGAAGCACCAATGAGACAAACTTCTAGACATGTCTGTGAGGGGATTTCTATATTTAGCTAACTGAGGTAGAAAGACCCTCTTTAAATGTGGAAAGCGCTAGTCCACAAGTCCCAGAATAAATAGAAATGAAAAGCTAGTCAGGGTACCTTTATTTGCGGAAATTTTATTAAGCTGGTATAATTTACTTTTTCTCTATCAATTTCAAAATTAGCAAGATCATAATTTAGGAGTAGAAAAGGTTTTTAATAAAATCATATGAAATTATCAGATAGCAACCACTCTAACTAAAAGGCTCGACCTTTTGCGTTAATACAAAAGATCCTTTTACTATGTGCTTCTTTTTTTTTGTTTGTATGTTTTTTGTTTTTTTGCTTTTGGCTTTTCGAGACACAATTTTTCTGTGCATAACCCTGGCTGTCCTGGAACTAACTTTGTAGATCAGGCTGGCCTTGAACTCACAGAGATTTGCCTGCCTCTGCTTACTAGAGTTCTGGGATTAAAGGTGTGCACCACCACAACTTGGCTATTTGTGCTTCTTCTTCTTCTTCTTCTTCTTTTTTTTTTTTTTTTTTTTTTTTGGTTTTCGAGACAGGGTTTCTCTGTGTAGCCCTGGTTGTCCTGGAGCTCACTTTGTAGACCAGGCTGGCCTCAAACTCAGAAATCCACCTGCCTCTGCCTCCCGAGTGCTGGGAATAAAGGCGTGCGCCATCACGCCCCCCTTTATTTGTGCTTCTTAATTCCTTGTATTTGTATAGTTTGTTTGACAATTTTTCAAAGGAACTTTCATAGCAGGATGAATTTTACATTATTCAGTCCCAATGGTAGGTGGTATCTGTTTATCTGTCCCCCCTACCGTGTGTGTGTGTGTGTGTGTGTGTGTGTGTGTGTGTTTAGTTGGAAAGGACTCTGGTAAATGCCCTGGGGCACAGAGGTGAGGGGTGGCATGGAGCTGTTAGAATGGAGCGGTAAGGGTCATGAGCAGGTGTTTTGGATGCTTATATGATGTGTCCCCCACAGCATCACAAGTGTGGTACCTTCCGCAGGCGCCGATTCCTCACCTGCTAGAGAAGAACAAAGCCTCAGGCTGTACAAGGGACACCCCAATTTTCAGCCCTGTGTCACAAGGTCTTCAGAGAAGCAGCCACAAGTGACCCTGGAACGACAAACATGTCAGAGTGCAGACTCAGAAATGTCGCGCCCATTTCCTGGGGGACTCCACACCGCACCCCACCCCCACTTCTTCATTATCTAACCTGGTACCAGTCCAGAATCTTGTCTATATTCTCCATGTGCAAAGCATGTGGCAAATAGAAGCCAACGGAGAAAGATTTCTCGTCTTTTGGGGGAACCTCAACACCTCACACCCCTCTCTCTTACTTTCCCTTTATCTCAGACTGCTAACTGACAGCAGAGAAGTAATCTCTCGTTTGAATGTAGAAGGCTTAATGTAGATCCTCTCGCAGAGATCTCTGTTTTTCATAGCCAGTTCTGGTTGATTAAAGCACAAGGAAACAAAACTCCGCCCAGTGACTGACCCCTGAGGAGACTGTCCCTGTGACTGGCAGGAGGTTCAAGGGGCAGCGAGGAGAAAAGAAGGACCCTTCCTGGCTTACAGGCCATCTGATACAGCTGCCTGGGCTTTCACTGAGGAGAAACCACTGAACTAAGACATTTTTGCTGGTTTCCAAATAGGACTGTGGAGTCGAATTTAGTTATTGCGGACCCTGGGTGCATGGGCAGTTTGTGCCTTTCCATTACAACCATGTGTATTCTCTGAGGAGCCTCCTCTCATCTCTACATGGGAGACTCTATTCACTGGGACATATGGCCATACCAGATGCAGTCTCATGCAATGGCCTCCCATAAATCACCTGAAACATCTCTGCTGATTTATAGCCCGAAAGCCCTGGGACCACACATAATCTGGGAAGTAGAAGGACTATCTGGGTTTGGTTCTGTTTGTTTATTTTAGTGGAATTTCTGGTTCACACTATACCCATTAAAATATCTTCTGGGAAAGAATCTAATTTATACCTGATAATGTAATTAATAGCTATCATGCTTTTCTAATGAAAGGTAGTCCGGGCCTGGGACCTATCCAAAGATGCAAGGAGGCAAAGAAGCTTTTTAGGGCCAGTCTGCTCCAGGATGGCTGGCTTTTAATCCCCAAAGGAAGCAGTTAATATACAACGGCCAAAGCGTCAAATGTTGGGGGACATCTGAGCACAAGGCATGTCAATTCACAGCAGCAGAAGGAGCCTGCACAGTTCCTTCTCACGGCACCTGGAACCTCTCAGTCTCTGCAGAGTGGCAAATACCCAAGAGAAGCTTTTCTACACAGAACTTCCTTGGCAGTCTTAGCTCATTGGTGAAGCTCATTGGTTAAAAGTCCCTAAAGAAGTCACTTTATAAAAGGAGACTGTTCTATGGTCCTGAATGATCTTGGTAGCCTGAATCTGGCCGTCCCATGCCAGAGAGCATACTCCTCTGTGTGACCAACAGATTTGGCTGTTGCCCAGAATTTTTTAGTTAATTCACTAACCATACTAAGCTGTTTGGTCTTTTTTTTTTTTTTTCTGGTACCGTGCAAATGCTGTGTACATCGCCTGCCTTCCCAAATACTTATTTTTCATCTTCAGTTTATGGCGCACCAACTTGCTTACTTAACTGGCCAGTTCTTAGAAATATTAAAGTTAATAGAGTTCTGCTTGGTTGGTTGTTCGCTTTGTTCTTGAGAGCCAGCCTTTTCAATGAACTTCTGCAAACCTGACCGATACCCTGGGTGTCTGTGTAGGGGTGAGTCTGTGGGAGATTGGAGCAAAAGGATAACAACAGTCTCTGAGAAAGCAATCCATCTCCCCCCTTCTCTAAGCACTCCATATTCCTTGAAGGGAAACCTTTATATTTCTACCGAGTAAAAGAATACATCCTACCCTGTAGACTAACAGACTAATCAATACTATTTTTTTGTTTTCAAATCTTGTCACAGTTTCCACATCCCTATTAACACCATAGGTTTGACAGTTAGGAATAAAATATTGTAAATACAAAATAACTTGAGATTTTTGGAGTTATTGCCACATCTTCATGTGAAGACTTTTATATCATTAGTGATACTTTTTAACTACTGGAATACTTGTTCCTCTTTTCTTTCTTTCTTTCTTTCTTTCTTTCTTTCTTTCTTTCTTTCTTTCTTTCTTTCTTTCTTTCTTTCTTTTTGAGAAGGTCTCTTGATGAGCCAAGAGCTCATGTATCTGGCTAGACTGGCTGGCCAGCATGTCCAAGATCATTCTTCCCATGTGTCCCCAAAGCCAGATATATCAAGAAGTCCAAATTTTTACCTCAGTGCTGGGAATCCCAAGTAAGGATGTCATGCTTATGCAGCAAACACTTTCCTGACTGAGTCTGTCTCTTCAGTGGTCTAAATACTGGTTTTAATAAGGATCGAATCTGTCACTCCGTACCGATAAGCTTCTTTTGTCTTTGAGTCTTTATGACATAGAATAGACAAATGAAACTACGCTTGCTAAGCACCTGGCACTGGCTCTGGTACATGATCCATTGAGAGATGAAGCACTCTGCCACACCCTAATCCCTGATCACTTCTCTCTTTCACAGACTTGACTAGTGTATATCTGAGCTTAGACACATGAGCATGCACACACACACACACACACACACACACACACACACACATACACCAACTTTCCTCGGAATCTTATCAGGTGGCTTTCTTCACTTCATTGGTCCTTTCTACCTTTCCCAGATGTACAAAGTCTATACTACATAGGAAGGGGGCAGAAAATTCTTAGTTATATGAGAACACCAGTGTTTTAGGGCCATCCCTTGAGATGATGTTGGTGGTGACAAAAACCACACCTTACAAGATCCATAAGGTCCAGCTGTTCCATCCTCAGACACCTCTGAACCCTCTGCAGGTAAAGCCTGCACCGTGGCCTCCTTGGGGTGCCATTGTACTGTAGGTTCCTTCTCTCACACCAGTGCCTGCTTCATCAACTGGGTCGCTGTGTGTTGGGAAGAATTGCCTAAGAAAATCCTACCTACATTGTAAAAGGAGTTCTTCAATCTGGTTGCTTTGACAATGATGCTACATTCGAAAAGAAAAAGTCCACAGGCCTCAAAATGTAAAGATTGTGACTTTGAATTTCAACGCGACCTATACTAGGGAATCAAAGTGTTCAGAGCCCAATCCTCACTGACCACATTCTGCAGGGTAAACCGGAGCAGAAGAAGTGGAGTTGTCTTCCCTCGGGGTCATCTTCCCTCGGGGTCTTCCCTCGGGGTCTTCCCTCGGTGTCGTCTTCCCTCGGTGTGCACAGGTGTGCACAGGTGTGGAGGGGTTGCCCAGCTACACTGCCTGTTCTCTTAAACATGGCTTCCTGCTTTCGGGCAGCACTTTCCTATCTATAGAAAGGCAAGTGAGAAGAAGAATAAAACTCCTCAAGGACTGTGGTGGGCTTATATATAATATGCGTGAAGCCCGTTTGATGCCCTGTTAAGTAAAGGATCGCATTAGAGAATGAGACTAACCAGGATGCCTCAGTGTTCTGTGAAGAGATAGCATGTGTCCACAGGCCAGTCAGAGCATATAATCCTGCTAATAGCATACTAACTTCTGGGAATTAGATTATCGGGCCGAGGCCCAGACACTGAGGCTTCTATATTTCCTTGGGTACCCGTACTTACTGGGAGAGGTTACAATTATGAAGCGCCACCCCTTGGGTTGCTTAGAATGCAGAAGTTTATTGTTTCAATGCTCTGGAGACTGGAAATCCAACATTAAGGGACTGGCAGGGATACGTTTCCCCCAAAACCAGAAAGGCAAGGACCTGTGCTGCTTAGTTTTTCTGGTCACCCGACAGTTGAGGGTGATCTAGGAAGAAGGAACCTCAATTGAGGAAGAGCTTTCATCAGACAAGCAAGTCTGCCCGGCATTTTCTGGATTACTGATTGGTATGGAAGGATGCAGCTCATTCGGGGTGGTGCTACTCTATCTGGCCTGAGATAGATAAGAAAGTTGGGAGAGTTAGGGGAACCAATCAGTAAGCAGCATTCCTCCAAGGTCTCTGCTTCAATCCTGTGTGAGCTTCCCCTGATGATGCACAGGGAAAGAAAAACAAAAACAAAACAAAACAAAACAAAACAAGTGTCCCATTCTCCCAAGTTGCTCTCAGACATGATGTTTACTACAGAAAAAGAAATCCGGCTGTGAGAGGATCCTTCCTTCCTTCAGCTGTGGGTAGCCTGAATCTTACTTGGTTTGTGGTGGCATGATAGCTTTCTTCTGGTATATCTTTATCTCACTGTTCCCTAACTCTAAAAGTGTGTGTGGAGAGCAGAGCAGGAACTGGAGTGTCTTCCTGTGTTGCTCTCAGAGGTATTGCCTTGACCCGGGATTAAACTGAAGTCTTGCTGTTGCTGATTTGGCTGCCTGGCCAGGGAGATTTTGGGAGCTGCCTTCTCTGCCCCACGGAACTAGGGCTGTAAGCCAGCACAGCCATGCCTGGCTTTCAGTGTGGGTGTTGAGGGTTTGAAATCAAGTCCTCATGCTTGCAGAGCCAGCACACTTACACACGGAGGCATCTCCCCCATCCCAAACTTCTCCTTTTCATAAGGTCACTAGCAAAAGATCTGAGTGCCCCCCACTTTTGTGTGAAGTTGGAGTTTATTAAGGAAAGGTTTAGTGTGGAGATAACCTTGGGATTTTAAAGTGAAGCTTAGGGAAAGGACACAAATATATGCCAAGGGTGACTGCGAGCTTAAAACTTAGCTCGACTTATCTCTTAAAGGGCCAGACTTCACTTCCAAATGTCCAGTTCTGAGGAGCTGGGCTTAGATTTTCAGCCTGCTTTGACACACTTTATCGTTAAAGGCCTTTAGAGCCTTTAGCATTTCAGGCAAAGTCCCCTCACTGTGGTGGCATTTACAGACTGCTCTTAATTGGATCTTTCCAAATGTTGGCGTCACCTATTATCTGTGGCCATCTAATTTGGTGAAAACTTGCTGTGTCAGTACAGGTGATGCGTCCCGGCTCAGTAGCTCACAGCTCATTTGATCATCTTCTTAAAATACCCCCCCCCCCCGCTACGTTAGAGTGTTTTAGTTGCAGAGGTAATTTGTGCTTACTCTAACAACTAAATACAAAAGCACACACACACACACACAAAATCTCTCCCCTGCTCTCTGCCATTGTCTCCTCCTAATACCAAAGTAGTATTTCCAGCCTGGCGTCAGCCTCTCCACCGTTCCTCCCCGCTCCGTCATGTGTGAATACGCCTGTCGTCTCGGGTTGTTTATTCCCACAGAAATGAGACCCTGCCTGTCAGGTGCTCCCAGGTTATGCAAGGAAAACCTGTTTCTTTTTGAGAGTTGCCGAAGATGTGGGTGGCCCCACAAGGTTTCGACGCTTCCCTCGATGGTGGAAATTCAGATCGCCACTTCCCCCCCTCTTGAGCTATAGGGATCAATGATGAATGGCGGTGAGGGGCCTCTCTTTGTCTTCTTACTGTGCAACTCCGACATGCACTGTTTATACAGACAACAGCAGCAAGGAGGACATGTCAACTCCTAACACAAACATGAATGTCTGAGAGGGCGGCGACGGAGTGTGGTGATGAGCTGGCCCACTCACAACGGCTCTGATGCCATTTGCCTCCCTTGGGAAAGCATGACAGGACTGCCAGGGACCGAGAAGGAGCTTCAAAATGAAGTTGGGAGCATCTCTGAGCCCTTTACTTAATGATGCCTGAGTCTTGCTAATTTGCCGTTACATTGTTCCTTTTGTTCGCTGAGAATAAGCCTTCCTATGTCACGCATTCCAAATGCAATTCCCAATTAGACTGGACAAGCAGGCTCTTCAGTAAGAGAGAAAAAAAAAAAATAATTAGAGCCAACTAAAGATAACCTGCCTTTTATAGGTAAGCTTAAAGTCATGCCACCCTCCACTTTAGGGCAATTTCAGGGCTTATTTTGTGTATAGAAACATCAGGAATGGGCACCAGACATTGTGTTCTAACCGCTGGTTAGCATCCCTCACACAAACCGGTTCTATTTTCATGGTCAATAGCCACCTAGTGTACTGCAGTGACCTGGGATAACCTGTGAGCACACGGGCAGGACGTGAGCTCATAGGTGTATATATTTTAACTGACAAGGAATGGAATGTGACTGGAATTAGAGAGACGGAAGCAGGGCTTGATTGGATACGACACTGGCCATGTTTGGGTTTTTTACTCTTCAGAAGCTTGTGACAGAAACTAGTGACCTTCAAATATTTGATATTTTGCAGAATATTATATATAGTATAATACTATATTTTATGTAACAAACTATAATATAAATCATAGGGATACATGTAAAGACAGGTATGTAGATGTAGATAGATGCATATATTTAAAAATTAATTGGCCTGAGACTGAAGGGGTACAGAATGTTCTGGAATTTTCCTTCTCCGCTCAGCAGAATGCCTCCAGCATACTTACCTGTTGCTGCCTCTAGACCTGCCCCATTCTTAACAGCTCCTGTCTAGCCCTCCTTGGCTTGTGCCACAACCCATTTCCCCATCCCTGGCTGAAGGGCACTCACTGTACTGGCTGGGTTTGTGTGTTAACTTGACACAAGCTGGAGTTATCACAGAGAAAGGAGCCTCCCTTGAGGAAATGCCTCCATGAGATCCAGCTGTAAGGCATTTTCTCAATTAGTGATCAAGGGTGGGAAGGCCCATTGTGGGTGGTTCCATCTCTGGGCTGGTAGTCTTGGATTCTAAGAGAACAGGCTGAGCAAGCCAGGGGAAACACGCCAGTAAAGAGCATCCCGCCATGACCTCTGCATCAGCTCCTGCTTCCTGACCTGCTTGAGTTCCAGTCCTGACTTCCTTTGGTGATGAACAGCAATGTGGAAGTGTAAGCTGAATAAACCCTTTCCTCCCCAACTTGCTTCTTGGTCACGATACTTTGTGCAGGAAGAGAAACCCTGACTAAGACAGGCTCTTTGACACGGATTCAGTGCTGTGATAGTACAGTCAGCACATCTTCATACAGCCCCATGAAGGCAGATGACACACATCTGCAGGACCAGCTCCTGGGAAGTCTGAGGCAGGCATAGAGCTTGAACTGCAGAGATCGTAGCCAGCCTAGGCAACATGGCAAGACTCTGCACACAAAAAATGTAAATTATATTTAAAAATTTATTCACAATTATTGTATTTCTGGAATTTGGGTAATGGTCCATTATTCCCAATATTAAAAAACAAACAAACAAACAATTGATTATGGCATGACTTTTGTCTTAATCTTATTTCCATTTAGATCTTCAATCTATATGAAAATTTTAGGAGATTAATAAGTAGGGATCTATCTTAACTTTTTAATTCTGGTACCAGCCAACCATGGCAGTTCCGAATTGGTGGTCATTTCATCTCTTTTTGTGCTACAATTAGACTAAGTTACTGCAGCTTTGTAGTATGTAATTTTGAAATTTGATAGAATGTTTCTCCATTCATTTTTTTTTAACCTTACAGTTTTCTTTTCTTTTTCTCTTCTAAACTCAATTTTATTTTTTCCTTGTGATTTTGGGAATGACTTTCAAAACATTTTCTCAAAAAAAAAAAAAAAAACAACCTTATTTTTGCTTTGTTTGTGATTCATATTTTTCATGTGTGGGGAGATTGCGAGTGTATAATGCTGAGTGTGCACACCCAGGTGTAGTGGGTGGCCTTTCGGTATTTTATGAGCAGAGGTGAAGACTTCCTTCATGCAGGAGCTGGGAATGTCACCATGCCACCCCTTTGAGAATTCAGCCGATGTAAAAATCATTCATGAGTGGGATGTTTTCTACAGAGTTCTTTGTTATGCAGAGGAAAACTACTGGCTAACGCTCATACCAACCAGCAACTCACTAGGTTCTCTACCAGTTCTCATTAAATGCCCATTGCTTGTCTTGAGGTCCCCAGGTTCATGATGATGTTATCTGAAACAATCGGGAATTGTCTCTGTCCCTCCCTGGGGATTTCTTTTTCAATTTTATGATCTGTCTGTTATTATAAAGACTATTTCCTTTGTTTTCTATATCATCTGGTTTTGTATTTTTAAACTACAGGTCACAATACATTCATGGAGTACCAAATCTCTTTTATTCTGAGTGAATTTTAAAAAAAAATATGAAATTTTTAAAAAGAGTAGAGAAATTCTCCAGTATTACACATGTTCTAACCACTATGAATTTTATGTTTTAGGTGTGCATTCTCTCTCTCTCTCTCTCTCTCTCTCTCTCTCTCTCTCCCCNCCCCGTGTGTGTGTGTGTGTGTGTGTGTGTGTGTGTTTCCTGAGTCACTGGATAAAGTTAACTTCTTAATGTGGTGAACAAAAATTTGAAGTATATTCAAATAAGTGATTTATTTCTATAAGGCCTTTTGCTTCTTGCCTCTGACTCCTGGCTTGTCTCCATTGCTTCCTCAAGGGGAGCGCCACTGAGTGGAGTCATGTGAGTGCTGTGGCCCCTAGTCACCCTTTGGATGGGAAGCCAGTGGTGACCTAAGCTGGAATCTGATGCTTTCAACAGAATTCTCAGGAGATGGAGCCCAGGGCCAGGCTTATTGGAAAGCACAGAAGCAATAGAATAATTTATTGAGCTCAGCTACTGAATCTGTTCTCATGCTTTGTTTATCTCCAATTGTTTGGTAAACAAGTGCAGGAATCCCAGGCCCCAATCTTTATTTCCCAGCTCCCTTCCTGACTCTGCAGGTAGACCAGATTTCCTAGAAGGCATGGCACAGAAACATGGGGATAGATGAGGCATGGTCCTGGTCCAAGGGTCACCCTGGGGCTGGTTTCGGTTCTGTTACACTATAGCCATTCAGGTTGCTTTCATTTAATCGAGTATTTAAGTATCTGTTATTTAATCCAAGAAGCAGAAAGGGCTTGTCCTAGTTGGCTTTCTGTTGGGAAACTTAGGGAAGAAGTGATTTTTATTTTACCTTATAACTCCCAAGACATAATCACTGAGGGAAGTCAGGGCAGGAACCTAAGGCAAGAACCCAGAGGCAGGAACCGAAGCAGGAGCCTCGAGGAATGTTGCTTACTGGCTTGCTCTCCCTAGACTGCTCCACTTATACATTCGGCTACATCTGCCTAGGAAAAGCGCCTCTTAGAGTATTCTGGGCCCTCCTACATCAAATAGTAGTCAAGAAAATGCTCCCAGAGGCGTGCTCTGATGGAGGCCGTCCTCTGTTGAGGCTCTCTCGCCCCAGGGTGTCAAATTAACACCTGAGATCAGCCATCCCAGTACAGGTTTAAAGTCCCCATCCAGACATTGGCAGCCGGTAAGAATAAGATGTTTAAAGCTTAGAGGATCCGTGAGCATTGTTTGGTGGTATTTCTCTATGTACAGGCAGTTGTCCATACTCCCAAGTCCAGGCAGCCTAGAATGAGGCTTTCCTGTTATGCTGGACACCAGACCCCATCCGGTGTCTCTGTGATGCTCACAGTACACGGCCATGCCGACTCCCTCATGGGTTCTCAGTCTCTTCTCTCCCACTTCCTCCTTCCTACCCCAGGATCTTTCGATGCGTGTGACAATGTCCCCTTCTTCGTGTTTGACTGACAAGAAATACGTAGGGCAGGGAGCCACAGATGGAGAGAATGAACCGGACCGGTCACGTTCACCTCTGCTGTACACACAGGGCAATGGTGCCATTCTCCTGTGTCACCTTCCCTCGCGCAGTCTTGGTTGTCTGCAGCGCTCCACCCACTTAGCACCCACAGCTGGATGAGAGCAGAGCAAGACAATCTCGCTGATTCACTTCTGATCCATCATCGGTAAAGACAGCCCCTGGTGCTGCGCCGCAGCTCTGCCGCCTGGCCTGACCCCAGTCCTGCCTCCTCTTCCATTCCACCCATATCCTCTGTTCTTCCATCGAGCCCTGGCATCTCTCCCCTCCTCCCCTCTACCGGTGACCTTGTAGCTCATTTTAATTAAAAGACAGAAACAATGAGAGAAGGATCCTGATGCAGCCCATCCGCGCATCTTCCTTATCCGCCTCCGCCTTCCTCCCCTGGCTTCGAAAATGACTGTGCACCTGTCTTTGCCCAACCCCAGCCTCTTGTGCGTTCGATTGATCTCCTGCCTACTCAGGGCCTAGCTTCAGCAGTTCTCCTTGTTCTTACGCTGCCAGTCTCCCCCATCTCTACTGAATCACTCTCATTTGCAATACAGATGTCCTCTGGTCCTCTCATATTAGAACATCCTGGGTGGGTGTGCTCCCTCCTCCCCTTGTCCGTCTCAGCAGGTGTTCTTCGCTCATTTGTGCTGGGAGGAGTTAATGGTCTGGGGAAGCCTATGGACTCCTTCTCAGGACAATGTCTTTAAATGCTTCAAATAGGAACATAGGGCTACAGAAGGAAGAAATGATATAATTATCAGTAATAATAATATTTTATCTGGTAGGATATGCTAACATTTTTCCTTATTAATATACTAACACATTTAATATAAAGGTAAGCTAAAATTACATTTTAACTTTTAATATTTTTTTTACCTTTATTTTATGTGCATTGGTGTTTTGCCTGCATATATGTCTATGTGAGTGTCGGATCTTGGAGAAACAGACAGTTGTGAGCTGCCATGTAGGTACTGGGATTTGAACCCTGGTCCTCTGGAAGAGCAGTCAGTGCCCTTAACTGTGGAGCCTTCTCTCCAGCCCCCTACATTTTAATTTTTAAGTAAAAGTAAAACATACCACTACAAAGTTCTCTGTAGTTATAACCTTTACACTTCCCGTGCTCCAAAAGTCTATGCAGTGTTATGAGGGTTACAACTTCTCATTGGATCTATTAAGTTTAGACAGTGAAAATGGCTAACCTGTGATAATATTGGTTAATAAGGTATTATGTATAGAAAAGGAATGGAGCACTCTAGGTTTCTCCCGTAAAACGATGCAGTTAGATTGAATGTTCCTGTGTCAATCTCATAATCACTTGAAATCTAGTCCCACATGTAAAACCACCTTGGCGACAGTTGTGAGCGTGGTGTCTTAAGGTTTCTGCAGCTGTGCCTATGAGATGTGAAATACATTTCCAATGAACTGTAAAGTAACAGACTGCTGATACTACATTAATGATGGATGGAAATGAAGATAAGCTATAGAGTCAAAATAAAGTTTCAGTGTTTTGCCATCTAAGTTGATATACTCCTCGCGTTCTTCCCTGGGTCCTTCAGGGTCCCTCATTTAAGGACCTGCTCCTCATAACAACCCTCTCTTTAGAAAGCTCTGTTCTCTGCCTTCTGCATCTCCTTTGTTCTGTGGAACTCCCTTCACTCAGGATTTTGACCTCATAATCCTTTAAGAGTAAGATCTCTGTAAGTCCCTGTGAGTGACTTTTGTATTGCTATAGCCAATGAGGTTGACTGTCTTATCCATGGGACTTCAAAGGACAGATTGTTCTTTTCTTTTGAATTAGTTTTCCCCCTTGGGTATAGTCTTTGCACAAGGACATATTTTATATATTTTATATCAAGGCCATTCTTTTTCATTAAGAATTTAATTAGCATATTCCATGTTGGGTTTCATTACAGTATTTTCAAGCAAAGTTCGTTTCTATTGATTAGCCTCATCCTCCTGTCCCACCCTGTCCCCTTCTTCTGCCTCCCCTTGCCCCTCATGGGCCTTCCATTTTCGTGTCATCTGTCCTACTGCCCCCTCTCCCCTCCTTAAGGCCTTTTGTCTCATCTTGAGGTTTTCTTCTAGTTTGGAGCCTCTCCCCATACTCCCTTCACTCACATGAGTCCATGCAAACATAACCTAGGATCTAAGTGTGAGGGACCCAGGCCTGTTGTTTTGCGTGCATCCTCCCTCGGGCTTCTTTCTGGCCTTTAAGGTTCTCAGGGACTTAATGCTGCTTGCTGCCTTCTCTCCTGACAGAAATCATGATGGTGTGAGCCAGGACTCAGTTCTTCCATTTATCTTTTCTCTCTCTCTCTCTCTCTCTCTCTCTCTCTCTCTCTCTCTCTCTCTCTCTCTCTCCTCTCTCTCCCTCCCTCTCCCTCTTCATCCTTTATCTATCTCTCCACAGTTATAACATCAGCCTGGACCAGGCTCCTGAGTTTCAGCTGCCCGTTCGCTATCCCTCACATTGTTGCCCATTAGAAAAACCAGTTGGAGCCAGGCGTGGTGGCGCACGCCTTTAATCCCAGCACTTGGGAGGCAGAGGCAGGCAGATTTCTGAGTTCGAGGCCAGCCTGGTCTACAAAGTGAGTTCCAGGACAGCCAGGGCTATACAGAGAAACCCTGTCTCGAAAAACCAAAAAAAAAAAAAAAAAAAAAAAAAGAAAGAAAGAAATAAAAACCAGTTGGCCATGGGAATTTCCGCTCCCAGTGTTCTCAAACCTGCTTTTCTTTTGGCTTCTCCTCACTCAGTTAATTTCAGCTCTATTTCCTGAGGATTTAGGCTAAACTCCTCACTGTGATGTTAACCCATCAGCCTGCTTGTCCTTTCTAACATCAGAGTATGTCTTGGAGTTAACCATTTCCTCACCTCAGTCCCGTCCAGTCCACTCATATGATCCCCCAAGATTGATTCTCTGGAATAGGGCCCAGCCTCCTCCCTCTCCCCCACTTATCCTATTATTACGTTTTGAAGTTTAGTAATCTTAGATGCCACTCATTTAATTCTGCTTCTTTGGATTCAAATGCAGCGTGCACAGTGCCTCATGATATTCAAAGCTCTCCGGCACTGCTAATGGATGTGATTCCATAGTAACGAGTGTTTCCTGTGAGTGACTTGTGGAGTTCATTCAGTAGCAAAATCTCGAATATAATAAGATTTTAGTGGTGCTCTGCAGGTTTGAGGCATGGCGCCTCGATTTTTAGGAGCTTATTGTTAAAGAATACTCAGAGGTTGTTTCAAATATTCAAATGGAATCATGACCCACATTCCTCAACACTAAGGGGCTGCTGCTTCTGTCACGTGATCGCCAGACACGTGAAAGGTGTTAGCTCACAGCACCTTCTTCTATCATTCTTTCTCTTCTACAAATCAACAAATGAGAAAAATGTCTCTGATAGCATTAGAGTGCAGGTAACGTTTAAGCAATTAACTGGGACTCTTGTTCAATCAGAACTGTTAAATGGCAGCAGGAGCCAAGGACTCCCCTCTTGGCCGGAGCGCAAGTAAAGGCGGGGATTCCAGGAGATCCCCATGAGTGGAGGAATAGGCACAGTAGCACGGAGGGTGAGACCTTGAACCTGTGTGAATGCATCTACAGGCTCCACCTTGAAGCTCTTGCTTACCATGTCTAAGGGGCTCATCCATCCCACAGCCAACTCCCTAAAATAGTGCTGGCTTAAGACTACCAAAGGGTGAAGCATACAGATATCAGACACACTGTAAAAATTTTGCTGGAAAAATGTCCATATGGCGCATTCCATAAAGTGGACTCTACTTTAAACTTTCTAGAATAATAATTCCAGATGTCTCTTACTCATTTCTTAGGCACTCCTACATTTTATGTTATTTTAATTTTTATTCTGTAGGTCATAAAGGTCTTGTAGATTTATTGCTTCTGCCCAATCCATTAATGAAGACATTTAAAACAGATGAATGTGATCTATTTTCTTTTTTGAAAAGAAACCTTTTTTGGTGGTTCTTTGTGAATCTCACTCACATCATACACCCCAGTCTACTCATCTCCCCCTGTGCCCTTCCCCCAGCCTTGAGCAGGCTAAATAGACCTTAAGTGTTTGCTGCAGTTGGTCTTCCGCAGACTTAGGTGGAGTCTTCCACCTTGCTGCACCTGCAGTTTCCTACAGGAGCAGACTGCCTGCTGAGCTTGCTTTGCAACATAATGCAAGACCCATCAAAGGATGGGTCTGTGGGCTCTCCCTATATAAATACACTGCTAAATATGAAGCTTTGAGACTTGATTCAGAAACCTTTGTCTTGACTTCATCCTTCTCTCTGCCCTCTCCACCCCACTCCCTGTTCTTTTTCATTTCCAGCCTCCCTTTCAGGTACCCAGTTCATCCATGGCTGTTGGATAGTGTACTGGCTAGCTTTGTGTCAACTTGACACAGCTGGAGTTATCACAGAGAAAGGAGCTTCAGTTGGGGAAATGCCTCCATGAGATCCAGCTGTAAGG
>NC_034592.1:39178912-39181918 GCF_900095145.1 Mus pahari | reverse complement strand
TGGAGGCAAGCCAGTAAAGAACATCCCTCCATGGCCTCTGCATCAGCTCCTGCTTTCTGACCTGCTTGAGTTCCAGTCCTGCATCCTTTGGTGATTAACAGCAGAATGGAAATGTAAGCCGAATAAACCCTTTCCTCCCCAACTTGCTTCTTGGTCATGATGTTTGTGCAGGAATAGGAACCCTGACTAAGACAGATAGTTACATCCCCCTCCCCCTTGTACTCACCCCCTCCACCCTTGCAACGTCTCCTCCAATAGAGAAAAAGAAAATCTCATTGTGGAAGCTGTGTGTCCAACAGCATACCCCTTTGTCCACACCTCTTTGTTTGCAAATGTTCATTGTAATAAGTCATTGGTCTGGCACTAGGCCTCTGGCTTCTGCTATGCTATCAGTACTAGAACATCAAAGGGACTACTCTTGGATATCCTGTTGTCCTGTGTCATGGAGATCCTGTAGTTTTGGTACTGTAGAACAAACATGCCCCTTCATGTGTTCTGGCAGTTCATTGATGAGGTAGATGCTGGGGTGGGCCAACTCAAAGCCCTGGATCTGGTCCTGAGAAGTATCTGAGCTGGTTAGCCTGACAGCTCTTCTACTCTTGTGCCCTTGGGGATAGATTACTGGCCTCAACCCCTTTCTGCAACCAGGGTCAGCTTTACCCTCCTGCCCATGCAAAGTGCAGGGCCCACTCTCCTGAGTGTTGCAGCCAGCAAGGGTCAGGGTCAGTTATCCCACTCTCGTGACCCTAGGACCAGCTATCCTGCCTGCCATAGGTGGTGAGGGACGAGGTGGGCATCTCTGAGATTATCTGGCCAAGAATCGGTAATTTTGTGGTTGGAATGGAATGTCTGCTAGGTACCGTCTTGGCCTCTGGTGAGGTTCCACCCAATGGCAATAACTGAAAGGCTGTGTGAATGGCTCCCCGTAGCTGTCCACAGGTATGGGGTCACATGAGGTCATAGGCCAGATGCCAGGATTGAGGAGCAAAGCAGGGAAGCACAGGTCTGCACATCGTGAGCTCTTGTGATGTGGAAGAAAGGCACACCTAAGGGCAGTCTCGAGGAGTCTGGAAGACAGGCCAACAGGAGGGAAAGGAATGGCATCAGAGGCACGTTCACAATGAAAGCAACAGCCAGCCAGGTCAGATGGAGCCAGGCGTATAACCTGGAGTCTGGCCTGCAGTTCCTCTGGCATATATAGAGTAGGTAATTTTTCAAATATGGAAAGCACTATAAGGAGGTCCCATGCTCCCTTTTATCCGAATTGCTACCTGTCATCTCACATGTACTAAGGTAGGCTCTCTGCAAGCCTGGCCTCTTTTATTCCACAGTTTTGGGTACTGCACTGAGAGCGGGTGCCGTTCTCTGACATCAGCTGGCAACCCTCCTAGACTCACAAATATGAACATGGATAAATTCCAACTCGAAGTTATTTTGCAAGCAGGCTGAGTCAACAAATCTTGGATATTGACGGGGTTTAGTCCTTTAGGAACGGACTCAGTATTTTATGAAACTGACTTAGAAAGTTCAGGGGTCCTCAAAATAATGGAATTAAAATAGGATTCGTGATTTCCACCAAGTTCTTGAGTCTACAAACTACAACTGCCTTTATTAATATCCTTTTGAAATTTCTGATTGTCAAGAAGCCCCAGACTACGTGGCAAAAGTCTGGCATAGGAAATGCCCTGAGTCTTGGAAGCTCCCACTTCTCACAGGAAACACTTCATAGGAACTTGATATAGGGAGAAGAATGTGAGGATGGCAGCATCCTAGTCTGTTTTCTGTTGCTGTAGCAGACTGGGTAGAGAGAGACAGAGACAGAGACAGAGATAGAGGCGGATAGACAGAGACATGCAGAGAGAGACACAGAGGCAGAGACATACAGAGAGGCAGAGATAGAAAGACATAGAGAGATAGAGACACAGAGAGAGGCAAATAGACAGAGACATACAGAGGCAGAGACATATAGACAGACAGACAGACAGACAGACAGACAGAGACAGAGATAGAGTCGTCTTCCCTCACAGTGTTTTTGTTTGTTTGTTTGTTTGTTTGTTTGTTTTAATTTTAGTTTAGAGGCAAAGGTCTTATGTACCCAAGGCTGGCCTTGAACTCTTGATTATCCTGTGTCTACCTCCAAGGTTCTGGGATTCCAGTTCTTACTACCATGTCTGTTTCACAGTTTTAGAGTCTGAGAAGCACAAGTCCAGCATTAGCTTGGCTTCTGTTGAGGGGAATCTTGCTACATCATGTTAAGGCAAGACATAGACAGTGGTATAGGAAGAGAGAGAGGAAACTAACAATATAGCAGTGGAAGACAAGTATGTTTTTATACCCCCTACTGGCTTCCCCAAGAAACCAGAACTCACTCAAAGAGGAAGGCATTGATCCGGTCACAGGAGTGAGGAGTGCCCATGATCCAAATGCCTCCCCCAGCCTTGAATTAATAACATAGGAGCTTCTGGAGGGCAAACTCAAACAATCACAGTTTGGTTTCATGACAAAAGGTTGGTCTGAGGCAGACAGGTTATCTGGTGTTATCCCACAGGGCCCAGCACAGTCACTGGAGCCAGGTACAGTCTGGATCTTAAGAGTTCCTAAACTCCACATGTTAACGGTTTGGTGCCTACTTGTGAGGAGTGGAACCGTTCAAAGGTTGGACTTCCTAGATGGCTCTTGAGTTATTGTGAGCATGAAAGAGATAGTGGGATCCTGCCTCATCCGATTTTCTTCCTGACCTCAAGACAAGCAGTCTCGCTCCAACGTGTGCTCCCATCATGCACTCCCGCCATGATTAACTGAGTCTTTTCAAGCAGTAGGGACACCAGCCATGGACTTGACACCTCCAAAACCACGAACCAAAACAGAACTTTCTACTTACAAATTCATTTATCTCAGTAGCGGATGTCCGACTAATACAGAATCCTTGTAAGGGACAGAGGAGGAGAGGAGGGAGAGAGCACTGTGATAAAGACTCAGCTTTTTCTCCTTCCCTCCCTCTCCCCC
>NC_034592.1:39174642-39177732 GCF_900095145.1 Mus pahari | reverse complement strand
AAAAAAAAAAAAAAAAAGAAACTAAGAAAAAAAAAGAGAAATAAATAAATTAGGGTTTGTTTCTAAAGGATATTGTTTGTAAAACTGTCAGTTTCCTAAACTAATCAGATATGTTTTAACTTAGTTTTAAAAAAAAAAAAAAAAAAAACCTATGGATTCTAAGGTCAGTTTAGCCCTGTTTTGCCTGCTTAGTATCATCACAGTCAGAATGCATGTTTTAGTGGGCATTCTTTCCTGGCAAACTAAGAAAACAAATTCTACATTATAGCACATATAGTTGTCTATTCTATCCAACATACCTATGTTATACATACATGATAAGTATCAAACTTAGAGTTAGCAAGTCAATATCTCTGAGGTGACTATGAAGACCCCAGACTGTTGAGGTTAAAGGAAAGAAAAGAAACATGAAGCAATGTTTGTTTATAACCACTTAATTCCTGTCCATTACTATTCACTCGGGAACAACATATTCCACTTTCTGTTAATTTCTAAATTTATAGGTCCCTCACTGAGTACCGCACCAGGGTCACCAAACAGAGGAGAAGTGAATCAGAAGGCATTTACTTTGGAGGTCACAACCTCTGCAAGTGGCTTCGTTGTTGTGGTTGGTGCTCATCGCAGACAGGAAGGAAAACAAGATGGTGACAATGCAGTCTGGGACAATGTTTTCGAAGAATGTTCAGGCTCTTACTTGTGCGCAGGAAAAATTCCAATCTGGGGTACTTGTGTGGCTTTAGAGTTGATTTGACAGAGGCAGGGAGAATAAAGAAGGATGGAGCGCGGGAAAGCTGGGATTGACTGGGCTGCAGGCTCCGGTAGAGGTTCACCGGCAGAGGTTCACCGGCAGTAGCCTGGAAATTCACAAGGAGCTGGGTTTAGCTAATCTCTGTTGTAGGTCTGTGCAAGGAAGCTT
This sequence comes from Mus pahari, assembly GCF_900095145.1. NCBI lineage: Eukaryota > Metazoa > Chordata > Mammalia > Rodentia > Muridae > Mus > Mus pahari. The sequence continues at coordinate 39,176,816 of NC_034592.1, read as the reverse complement.
TTCAGATTCCAAGGAGGAAGCTGTGGCTGGTAGTTCCTGCATACAGTGGTTTAAACACTACACATGGATCAGAAGAAGGCTGTGTGTGTGTGTTATTTGTACATGGAGCTACCACCTCTTAAACATGTGAAAATTACGAGGGGTCAGGTTGTGGGAGGAGAAAGTTAAGGATGGACAGCCCAGCATTGTGATTCAGAGGCAAAGGGGAAAGCTTGGGGCAGAAAACCTAAGGGGTCACTGTTACTGCTGGCTCTATCACAAACCACCTTATGGAAGCCCAAGTGTGAGTGTCTCCATAACATGCTGCACCTAAGACCTTCTTCTTTAAGAAACTTTACCATGGAGGTGAGTGCCTTCATATCCAGGACTTTATCCAGCCCACCCCCTTTGATTAGAGAGAACTCCGGTAAGGCCTGACTTAGCCTGGTCCCAGAGCAGTTGAAAAGTGAATGTCTTGGCACCTGGGAACTGAGGCAGCCCTGGCCTGGAGCCCATCTTAATTGTCAGCTCAGGTTGAACCCTTCCACAGTTTCCAGAGCTTCAGGGAATGAACACAGATTCAGTCAGCCCTCGCATCTACAGTTATCTACCTTTTGGTTTGGGGAAACACTTTTCAGCCAATTACTCGAATCTGCTGTGGGCAAACAGAAACATTTTGAATTTTGCAGCCTCTGCACACAGAGTAAAGACAGAGTGCACATGCCTTTGTCAGCTCTGACGGCTGTGCCCACGCCAATGTGTGGTCCTGGATCACCACACAAGCTAGGCATGGATGCCTGCCTGCCTGCCTGCCTGCCTGCCTGCCTGCCTGCACGCTAGCCACAGGCCTGGCAGTTATGCTCAATGTATTTATAGGTTCAGTAGCCAGGGAACATCGGTGCGGTTATGTAACTCTGGAAGCTCTCTGTTTAGGGAAGTGGCCTTATTAGAAAGAGAGATGCTGCTCAGGGACCCACTGTTGGTATTTTCTGGTACAGCTGAGGCAGCTGCCGAGCTGCCACTGCTAAGCTAGCAACGGTAGGGAAGTAAATGGGTCTCCGGAGATGTCCAGACTTGTCTCCATCTCACTACAGGTCTGCCGCTCTTTTTCCTTGATGTAAGACATTTGGAGAGGAAGACATAATAGGGGCTTGCCAATCCCATTATGCCCAGTGTGTGGTTCCATGCTTAATGCCTATTTTGACTGGCTGAATGCCTGCTATATTAAACAAAACTAATGCACAGCTGTATGGCAACGGGAAGACATGGAGCATGTCTGTTCTGGCAGAGAATGTAAGTTTTGAGGTATGTATTTTAGGGAGAAAACTGTCAGCGCCTGTATTTCCCTACCCTGCCTATTCTGGGTTTTGTTTCAAAACATTCGTTTCTGCCATACTGAGAAGGGAAGCTACAATGGCGGTACAGTGGAGCGCCCAGTCAGCTCCCGGAATGTCTTCTGAGTTGTGCACAATGCGTGTGGACAAAAAGAGCAACGTTTGGCTCAAATCGAAGCACAGCCTCCTCACTCTGTCTCACACCTTCCGACTGTGTGCTTACCCTGGACTGAGCTTTTACCAGTCTTCCGACCTACTTATTCTTTTTTAGCCCACTGCCAATAGTTTTTAGACTCAAGTTCACCATGGGGTCTTTTGGAACTTCAAACTTAGACCCCTGAAGCAGATGGACATCCCGCAGAAAGCCAGCTAGTCTTGCTAAAGCCTTCCAAATGGGCAAGTCACCTTTCCATCCAGTGTGGCTTCATTCTTTCACAACGGGGCACTATTCTGGATATCCGAGGACTGTTGACTGACAGTGGGTGACAATCCACATACAATCTGTCTTCTTATTGAAGTGTTTGTACCAAAGGCAAGCTGAGTTTGGTTAGCTGATTGTTGCAAATCTGACAGCATAGGTAGTTTTCCAAATGCCTCTTTTTAACTTTGAACAAATAACTTGCTCATTAAGACAGGGTGGCAACTTAGTGCCAGAGTCTCTGAACTTGGAGACTCTTGGTTTTCCGTGCCAGATCCTTCTCCTCTGGGCAAGTCCTGTGGACCGCAGAACATTTGCAACATTCTCACTTCTACCAAGCATCGTGTATTATTATTATTAGTAGTAGTTCTTCTTCTTCTTTTTCTTCTTCTTCTTCTTCTTCTTCTTCTTCTTCTTCTTCTTCTTCTTCTTCTTCTTCTTCT
>NC_034592.1:39156814-39174487 GCF_900095145.1 Mus pahari | reverse complement strand
CTTCTTCTTCTTCTTCTTCTTCTTCTTCTTCTTCTTCTTCTTCTTCTTCTTCTTCTTCTTCTCCTCCTCCTCCTCCTCTTCCCCCATCCCCTCCCCTTCCTCCTCCTCCTCTTCCTCCTCCTTCTCTTTCTCCTTCTTCTTCTTCTTCTTCTTCTTCTCCTCCTCCTCCTCCTCTTCCCCCATCCCCTCCCCTTCCTCCTCCTCCTCTTCCTCCTCCTTCTCTTTCTCCTTCTTCTTTTCTTCTTCTCCTTCTCCTTCTCTTCCTTTTCCTCCTCCTCCCTTCCCTCTCCTCTTTTCTCCTCATCCTCCTCATTATGATGATGATGATGAGGAGGAGGAGGAGGAGAGTATTAGAAAGTCCTGTAGGAGAAATGCCTTTATGTTTCAGGAGATCAGAAACTATAATCCCATAAAGATGCCTAGAAACGTCCAGAAGGGACACACAGATATGCTAGCCACAGGTTAGACTGACCTAAACTTTCCTCCCTTCCTAGATTTATTACTACTAGTTTTCAGCACTGCTGCCCTCCTGTAAAAAAAAACAAAAAAAAAAACAAAAAAACAAAACAAAACAAAACACTTTATAATGCTTTTGTGTAGCCTCTTAAATAGCAAACCAAAAATGCCAGTATATTCCCATTTTAGTCAGACTCAAAGCTAATGAAATTTGAGAAGATGATCAGGGGACTTAGCTCTGTGCCCTATAACCTTTGCTCTTATGTCTGACCTCTGATGCTGAGCTGGCATGGTGGCGCATGCCTGTACCACAGTGGCACTTGGCAGGAAGAGGCAGGGGAATCATTGGTTAGTTCAGGATCATCATCACCTACACAGGCACTTTGAGGCAGATCCGGATGAGTGAGACCTGTGAAAAAGCCCTGTTGTCTCTCAGGCTGTGCAGGGCACGCACTTGTTCTTACCCTCTCACTCCACCTCACTGGAGATGACTTTCATCTTTGCATGGAGCCAATCCTATTTAATTTTCTGTTTGGAAATTTCACACATGTGTATAAAGTAGTTTGATCAAATCCACCCCTTTCCCTCCCCTCTAATTTCTCCTCTACCATTCCCCCCCCCCCGCCTCCGCTGTCATTCCTACCCAACTTCATATGTTTGGTTTTTTTTTTAAAAAAACCCATGGAGTCCACTGAGAGCTGCCTGTCTGTGTATGGATGTATGGCCACCTACTGAATCATTGGTAACCTCTCAGAGGCTACATTCTTGAAGAATACTGACATCTCCCACCCGCTCCCCCTGCAGCCAGAGGTTGCCAATGTCTCCTCAAATAAGAGCGGGTCTCCCTGAGCCCCTCCCCCTCTGGGATAGGATTTTGGCTGGCTTGGTCTCATACAGGTCTTGTGCCTGCTGTCCTTGAAGCTCTTCCCTTGACTGTCTCCCGATGGGTTGACCCAGATTTCTGTGCCATGCTCTTTGTAACTCTTTCATCACCTGTAACCCTTCCTTCCTTGATTCCCCAGGGTCTTCCGTATTCCTTCATGCAGCTGATCCCTGAAACCAAGCAGAGCTAAAGGGTACCAGGGAGGTACTTGGGAGGCCGATTATAGCAGGCCCTGACCTGAGAATACCTGCTCAGGTATTCTGATTGGCCCTAACTATCCCGACTGTTGCCGTGAAGACTAAAACCTCCCTTTTCAGTCATCAGGCAAAAAGCACAGCTTCTCTTTGCCTTCAAAATGGTCCCTCCATGGTGTCTGCTTTCAAACGTCCCAAAATGCTCAAGTTCACCACCTTGCCCTAAATACATCACTTTTTATCCTGTAAGGCCTGGGAACATGGACAGCAGCAGCAAATGAGCTCCTTATTTTCTGCCGTTAGTGCCTGGAAAAGTCCTTTGCTGAAGTGCTGCTCTCCTGGTGTCTTGGGCCTGTCTCCCTAGGCCTCCCTTGCCCGGGGTTCTGAAGCAGCAGATGCTAGTTTTACTTTCTCATCTACGGTACTTGTTTCTAACCCAGACCACCAAAGTCCCTTGAGGAGGATTCGAGGTCTTTTGATCCACCCATGACTCCTTTGAGACACTAGTGCATGATGCTCTTTATTGCTAGGTGTCCAGTTTGCTGTTTCTCTGTCTCAGTTTCTTTTAATTAGAAATGGTGCACTGACCTGATTGAAGTATTCTTAGCCTACCTCGACTCATAGCCCTGGTGCGTTTGAAGCAGGGCTTAGCTCGATGGCTTCCCCGGCCTGTCTGTTACACGTGGAATGAAGGAGATGGGCAAAAATGGCTGAGATGTTGAATTGGAGCAGCTTTATTCAGGATCAATTAGTATTTGAGTTTTAAAAGCATATACTCGAAGTAATAATGGTATCCTGAATCTCTGGGATTATAAAAGGAATTGAAGAAAACTGGTGAAATCTGATTGAGATTTTATTAAGAATGAGGATTCAGGGCTGGAGAGATGGCTCAGCAGTTAAGAGCACTGGCTGCTCTTACAAAGGACCCGGGTTCAATTCCTAGCACCCATGTGGCAGCTCACAACTGTCTGTATGTAACTCCTGTCCCAGGGGATCTGACACCCTCACACAGACATATATGCAGTCGAATCACCAGTGTACATAAAATAAAAAATAAATTAAGTTAAAAAATAATAATAAATAATAAGTCAATATCATTTTGTTAAAGTTGTGTTAAGTGAGTGTTGGCTATCTAAGGTGTCTAACATTACAGGAGGGGAACCTAAAATTATTCAGAAATAAAAGGTTTATTTTTAGTGGTAGCAAATATTTCTCTCTAAGGTGTCTTGGGCCACTTCTTTGGCAGTCAGTATGTTAAAGATTTGATCATGGAAAAGCTGTTAACCTCAAATGTGGCTTTATGCAGACATCTGTACCTGTCTAATTGCAGTTTAGTGTCCTCGCTTGTGGTCTTTCTTCCGTTTCTCCTGGATCTACAAGCTAGTTCCTCATTCATGCTCCAATAAGCACTGATAAAGGCAAGGACGGGCTTAACCTCAAGGAAAAGAGATGTATCCACACCACCGTCTGAGTGTACGTCAGGTCGGGGCTGGAGATCCGCAGACCTGGAGCACGTAGCATAAGCACAGGGACGGTGTATGTTCTCTAAGGCATGAGTGCCAACTGAGCTAGCCCGTGGGGAACATCAGCAAAAGCACCCTGAACGTGACGCGCACCTGCTTTCAATGCGTGCAGGCGTTAGGAGGAAAGTGCTGAAGTCCACGGAGGTGGTAAAGCCTCCATCTGGGGCATCTGGGGAGTGAGGGAGCTACTGGCCTGTTGGCTCAGCGCAAGGGGCGCAAGGGGTGCTAGTGAGTAGGCCTAGGGTGGAGTGTGGTGAAGCTGGGCAACTAGGAGCTGTATTAGGCCTATCACAACCAACAGTGCCACTCATTGCTGGGCTAAGACTGTGCCCTCCTCGCTCTTTTAGACAAAACAGCAACAAAATCCCCAACCCAAGCATTTTTTCCCTCTTTACTCCCATCAATTACAGTGTCTCAGGTGCTTCCTAAAAATACAGTAACTCTGACAAAGATGAACTTTCCACGAGAGGCCCCAGGGGTTGGGAATACTGATGTGTTTCTGAACTTATTAATGTCAATAATGATTTCTACTTAGGCAGTAACACAAAAGACAATGCATTTTTTTTCCCCTGCAAAACAGTGAGACATGATTTTTTCCCCCTTCTCTATTCACAGGGAAGCCAATGTCTCAAACCACTTTCTAATTTTAAAAACCCCCGTGCTGAAGCACGTGACGCTCTTCTCAAGAAGGGTGATGGATTTCTTCTTTTTAAGCTTTCTGACACCATTGTCTATGCTTCAGTTGGGACCAAGAATAAACATGCATCTGAATAATCTTTATCAATGTAGTATCCCTAATTTTTATTAATGCCCCTTGATTTTTTTATTTGCTTGTTTTGAGAAAGATGCCAGTTTTCACATTCTGAGTCTTTTCGCCTTTGCTAGAAGCTGCCAAGTAGGTAGGTGACAGCATGATTTGGTTGCTGTGGAGTGGAAGATGAACTTGACAGAAGAAGTAGAATATTCTCCCACAGTACAAGTGGTTTCGGAGCTTGCTTCAGACAGAAGATGTTACATCTGCGTTTGTGGTCCTGGGTCCTGACATGTAGGCTTTCCTGCCCTGGATGTCTACAGATCTCAGCACCACTTAGTCCTTTGCTCTGTGCTGAGCCTTTCTCCATCAGGGACGAGGCTATAGGCTGTGAGAAAGGTCACTTATGGGGGAGTAAAGGCACTATGGTACTATGGCAACGTGTACTTAAAGAAGCCACTAAGCTCAGCTTGACATCCGATTTCTATTGTAAAGTCTAAACCATATGTGTAACCATTCTGTTGTTAAATTAGTTTATACATGCTCACTCATGCACGTGTGCATGCACGCATAGCCTTAAAGAGAGCACAATGTCTGCCTAAGGCTTGTAAACACTTGGCTATGACCATCAGATCATCCTCTTTGTGACTGGGAGACGTTCTCATCTGCTGCAAAGCCAGTTAGATTTCAGTTTGAGAGATGATTGACATATGGGAAGGTGTGTTTTAGGTGAAGGTGATGCGCATATTATCCTTAGCATATGAGAAATTGTAAACATAAAGTGCAATAGATTAGCCAACGGCCTAGGGACAATCAACTGGCTAGTAAAGACCCCGGTTCGGGGGAAGGATGTCAGGGTTACAGGCCTCCTGGGCATGGGGCTGAATCCTCTGTTTTCCTGGAGGCTTGCAGCTCAGATAAGCTGCACCCTGTTTAGTCTTTAGTATTTGATTGCAGGCTGTGGAGGAATTGTAGTTGTTTAGTTCTCCCTTGGGTTAATCTGCTGTACATTTTATGATGTTTCACTGGGAGATGCAGCGTGGATTTTAAATGTAACTTATCTCCTTCTACAAAACTAAAGTCTTCTTGGAAGCCGGACAAAAGTATTACTTTGCATTTTGATCTTCAAGTTATTTTATTACTGTCTGCACGTGGACTGTCTCAGAGCTCACTGATGTATGGAATGTACCCAGCTGCTTAATATAACAAATGAGAAACCAGCATAGACTCGAGTTTATGATGACAGTAACCAGCAGGGCGGCTTTTGTAAGTTACTCCGTGGTTGCTCCATGCCGGAAGGTGCCTATACTTGGTTTGGATTGGCTGAAGAGAAACAGTGGGTCTATTTCAGCAGAAAAAAATTACTGGCGATTTGAATCTTTAGCAAAATGAATGGCAGTTGGAGGAATTCCCAGCTGCACATGTAACTGGAAGTGCTTAAGTACCCAATTAATCAAGAATGGATGAACTCAGTGAAACACAAAATTTAATCAGTTTGTGTGGCAGCAGAGTTGAAAAATTGCACGAAAGTGTTTTTCTCTCTATTGACTGCAACTCCGAGTAGTCTGTGAGGTGCTATGCAATCCTGGTGAGATGCAAACAAAAAGGGTTTTGTGCTTTCTTTTCATTCTCCTTCATTTCTACAAATGTTTGGTGTTGTCTCCTGTGTACCAAACTCACCTTGTGGATACAGCGATGAAAGAGAGAAGCCCACCTGCCTGTAAGTGGTTATTCAGCACACATGCAATTCAGCACAACTTGGGCTGGAGAGATGGTTCGGTGATTAAGAGCACTTGCTGTTCTTACTGCTGGAGGACCCAGGACTAGCTCCAAGCTGTAACTCCAGTTCCAGGGGATCCGATGCCCTCTCCTGGCCTTCGTCAAGACCTGCATGCAAGTGGTACACATACATAAATTCCATGCACACATAAAATAATAAATGAATAAATCTTAATTTTAAAAAAGAAAATATAAATTAAGGAAGCTCTAGATCAAGAGAAAAGTTAGAACTTAGCTCTGAGCTTCCTGCAGGCTAAAGTGAAAACCAAACGATAAATAATGTATTGTTTTCCATAGGGAAACAATATACCAAGGTAGATGAATGTCTAGTTTTCCTTATCTCTAACCCAGGGCTTTATCATTATTGTAGTCTGGGTACCAGTTGACTGGATATCAGTCTTTCACATTTGTCTTTTTTTTTTTCTTTTTTTTTGAGACAGGTCTTGGTATATGGCCAGACTGTCCTTGAACTCTTGATCCCCCTGCCTCAATCCTTTGAGCACTGGAGTTACAGATTCGTGCTGCCACCTCGATGCACCTCAGCCTTCTGTGCCCTCGGGAGTGCACTCACAGGAGCTTCTGCGTGTGGCTAGTGTGGACACTCCCAGCGCCATCATGTGTGAGATGCTTTAGCTGTGGAGTTCCCTGGGGGAGCTGAAGCTGGCCTTCCATTAAAGGACAAGCGCTGGTGTCCACCCAGGAGAGCACTGCCATCATTAGCTCTGTTTAGCAGTCAGGAGGACTGCTCTTCCCTGACACCATCTCTGCTAAATCACACGTGTAGTCTGCAAGTATGTGTCTCCCTTTCCTCCACGCTCAGCATCTTTACAGCACGCCACGCTAGATGGAGAAGGGTCTGTCATGGTCTCCTATTGGAACAGAGCGAGAACAGTAACGCCGAGCTCCCTGGAATCATGTGGTGGTGGTGGTGGGCAATGACAACTTAAATGAGAAAGGCGTGTGTTTCAAATTCTTATTCTCAATACGACCGCAGCCTCCCCGCACAGAAACATTTTGCTTGTCCGTCATTGTCAACTTTTATGCTCTCTGGTTATAAATAACTTCCTGGAACAACTATGCAGCCACATTGCAACAGCAGTTTTCAAAACTCAAGTCACATTCTTTTAAAAATCCTTCAGGATTTTTTTTCAAGCAAGAATATATATATATATATATATATATATATATATATATATATATATATATAATTTTAATATTGTTTATATTACTTAACATTGTCTTGAATTCACATGGCTTAAACTGAAAAACCTTTTCACAGGATATCCAAGTTGAACAAGTGATGATTGGGCAAACTCGTCAGATAAAAAAAAAAAAGTCAACATTTTATAACCTTCCCACCACTGCATTTCTTGAGTTAGCTCTGACACGTTTCTCTGTGTCTTAGCTGAACAGTGTAAGATAGGGCAAACACTAATAACGGTTTATCCATGGACTTAAGATAGTCTTAAAAACTGTACAACAGAGATGGTGGCTCACAGCTATAATCCCAGCCTTTAGGAGGCTATCACAGGATGGCTTCAATTCAGGCTAACCTGGGCTGTATAGAAAGACCCTGACTCAAGAAAGAAAGAATTAAGACAAAGCACCAAAATATCTTCAAGTGAAAATGACCCAATTTTAAAAAGTGGATTTTTCTTATTTTGTCATATGAAGTCAACTAATTCTGCACTTTACATACACTGGGCAATGGGTAGATGGCACAATCAAACCCGATCGTACGTCCTTTAGCTAAAGTTTCTGTCTTCCTTCTTCTTCTCGTTCTACAACGGCAGCATCCCATTAGTGTCCCAGACACAGTCTACAGAAGTCTTCCCCTCCCTGTAGCACTCTCTCGTGCCTGCCCTGTGACTGGAGATTCTCCTTAACTCGGCTGCAGTGCCACCGTCTACTCCTTACTGTCTGCCTTCATGTGCCTTCTCCTGGCTTGCAGCAAGTTCTGTTTATTCTCCTTGGCCATTTTATTTCCTGCTGTTCCTCAACATGGACCTCGGTTGGAGCTTCTCTTTCCCCAACGCATGAAGTCAGGCCACTGTGCACGCCACCCTGCCTTCTCTTGGCTTAGCCATTGTCCTGAAACACCACAACACACCATGAGATCTAGGCCAGGCTGTCCTGTGCACAAGTCACCCTTGGCTCAGCGTCCGTAGACTCTGCTGTCTTGCAATTCATTACATTGCTTTCCTTTCCTTTTTTTCCCTCCTTCCCTCCTTCCTTCCTTCCTTCCTTCCTCTCTCTCTCTCTCTCTCTCTCTCTCTCTCTCTCTCTCTCTCTCTCTCTCTCTCTTTCTTTCTATACCATATTTCAGCACTGAATTGCTTTGCTTTATGAGCACATCTCAGATCTTCCACTTGACTGTACACTGTTTACAGGCAAGAAATATGCCTTCTAATCTTTAGTATCCACAATCCTCACCCTCCCCATTCTGACCACAGAAAATGTGGCCATATAAAGCTCACACCAACCCCAGATTTCATTTTAACCGATTCCTCTTATTGTCCCCAAATTTAAGTCCAGGCATTCAATTTTGTTAACTCTGATTAATTTAAGTCTCACACCTCTATTTACCTCTTAGAAGAAAGTCAAACGGTGAACTGGCCTCACCTAAGAAGCAGAGAACAGTGGTCATCTGTGTACCTGAGGTGTGTGCTTGCACCACACGGAGGGAACAGGCTTCCAGCTCTGTGCATTAGATTGAAATGCTCATTTCTAGAATATAGCTGGGCACAACAGAGAGCAGTGTGTCCAAAAGCAAAAATCCAGTCACTGGCAGCCCCAGGATTCCAACCAGGCTGTAGCTGAGGTGCTCACGCTATACCAACTCTCCTGTGACCTACAGTTCCCGCTTACTTGTGGTTCCTTGTATGAGAAAGAAAGGGAGGAAGAGAGAGAGAGAGAGAGAGAGAGAGAGAGAGAGAGAGAGAGAGAGAGAGAGAGAGAGAGAGAGAGAAGGGAGGAAGGGAGGAAGGGAGGAAGGGAGGAAGGAAGAAGGGAAGGGGAGGGAAGGGAAGGGAGGGGAGGGGAGGGGAGGAGAGGGGAAGAGAAGAGAAGCCAGGCGTGGCGGCACACGCCTTTAATCCCAGCCTGGTCTACAGAGTGAGTTCCAGGACAGCCAGGGCTACACAGAGAAACCCTGTCTCAAAAAAAACCAAATAAATAAATAAATAAATAAATAAATAAATAAATAGAAAGAAAGAGAAGAGAAGAGAAGAGAAGCAAGCTAAGGAGTGTCAGGCAGCAGGGTTTGGGGTTCTGCGCCTAGGGTGACTTTGTGCAGAGAACAGCCTGGTCTGCATCTCATGCTGTGTTGCAGTGTTTTAGGGAAAAAGAAAGATTATCAGAGTAAATTTAGGTCCTGGTTTCTGTTCCAGCTTCATTTCAATCAATAATTTCATATTTTGGCCAAAAACATTTCTAATGAGAGAGCGGGGTGGGGCGTCTCCTCTATGACCACCTTTTGGAGGACACAGATATTCAAGCCCTCTACTACTGATTCAGGACATTAGCCCCCCTTTTTCTTTGTTTTGAGGAGGAGAACGTGGTTTTTATTAAGTTTACCATTCTTGAACTTACTCTGTATCCTGGGCAGGCCTGGAACTTGCTATCCTCCTGCCTAAGACCTGGGCCACTCATTCCTACTCACTTTGGTTACATTAATAGTAAATGAAAGATAAGGCGGACAATGAAGTTCAGTAGTGACATTCCCGTGAGCCTGACATGAGTGTGTGCTCTAACTCCTGCTACTCTGTAGGCTAAGGTGGAAAGACTGCAACTTGGAGGCCAGCATACTGAGTCCCAAGCCACTCTGGCTTCCAGAGGAAGCCTCTATCTCAATAAACAAACAACAAAACAAGCACAATAAAAAGGAGTTGAGTGCATGTGTTTTGATATCAGTTCCAATGAATGCTTCCTTGCCGTGTACGGTAATACCATTCCTGGCAGTTAGAGATATGGTTAAGAGCAGACCTTTCAGATCACCAGTTGCCTGAACTATAGTATCTTAGCCTTCCCAGCTGGCCACGGGATAACTCAAGCTGGTGGCTAGTTCTCAAAAGAGCATAACAGTTTGCCAGAGGGCACACGGTGTGTTTAATGATTGGGAATTTATTCTAGTGGACTGGGCGTGGGGTGGGGTTAAACTGCCTTTAACCTCAGGGACCTGCTAATCCATCAGGCTACAGAAGTTCTGCTGGGCCTGGTTAATAGGCAATTAGCAAGAGCATTGGGGGTGGGGGGGATCAGCTGGGGGTTGGCCACTCTATATTAGCTACATGACCTTAGGAATATTGCTTAGTGTCATTAAGCTTTGTTTACTTCAATGTAGATAATAAACTCCACCTCTCAAGTTTTTATGGTGGCTAAATTAGATAGTACCTGTAAAATACAGCATTGTTCCCATCAAAGCCTCATTTCCTAGTTTCCAAGGTTAAACTTGGAATGAGGTCGTTTCCATTGGCATAATGAGGCCAACACTAAGAACCCAGAAGAGCAGATAGGACAGAAAAGCAAGCTCTGCTTTCCTTCCCCCCAACGTGAGCCCACAAGGGGAAAGCCGGTACCCAGGGATGCAGCGAGCCTGAGCCCTCCAAACCTCAGATGCGATCAGTTCCTGCTGATAGGACCGATGGACATGACAAAATGCTGTGGAAGGGTCACCAGACTGCAAGAAGTGCTGTGACATAAAGCTGTATTCTTCCCTGAAAGAAACTAGGAGTAAGGTTATTAGTTACCGGGAGGGGCATTTGATCACCAGAGAGTGAAAGGGACCCACCATATCTTCAGGTATTCCAAATTACTAACTTTTAAAATATTTTTTGAGATTTTGACCTATTGTTGTTATCTTGTGTGTATGAGTGTTTGAATCAGGGTACTTCATGTGTGTGGTGCCCATGAAGAGCATAAAAAAGGGCATTAGACCCCCTGGAATAGTTGTGAGCCATCAGGTGGGTGCTAAGGATTGAACCTGGATCCTCTGAAAGATCAGCATATGCTCTTAACCACTGAGCCATCTCTCCAGCCCCCCACCACCACTACCACCACAAATGCTGTATTTCAATTTAAAAAAGAATACTTGTGCCTTAAACACCCACACTAAGGTTTAGATAGTACTCTTTTTACTTAGATTCTTAAAAGAATTTAGAAGACTGTTGGCTGAATGGAGAAATCCACACTCAGCCTTGGGATGGCGAGGGCCTCCTTGATGGTGATTTTCTTCCCCACAGAGACTTGACGAGTAGAGAGTTCTGGGGCACCCAGCCTGGACCCTGTAGAACAAAAGAAGGAGCAGGAGACACTGTCCAATCGTGATGGCTAGTTTTAATTGTTAACTTAATACAATTTGAGAAGACTGTCTCAAAGAGGGGTTGTCTAGCTCAGGTTGCCTGTAGACACAACTGAGAGATATCCCAGTTTGTAAAAAAAAAAAAATCCCCTTCTCATAGATCTGGCTAGTCTCTGCTTCCGCAGATGAAGATGCGAGCCACCATCCCCAGATACACTGTAGCTCTTACCTTACATTCTTTCCCCCTATTCTGGTCACTGTATTAAGTGACATTAAAGAGTTCAAGTACTTTACTAAGAAGTACTTTGGTGAGAACACATTGGCACACTTGTGCACTTTTCTTTACAAACACATTTCTGGCCCCATATGTATTATAAAACAGCCTTAACGAAGAAGTGACACCTTTCCTACAGTATGCAAGCTTCTCAGGAGTTGTCTTGTTATTCCACAGCATAAATGAGGCATACTGCTGGAAAGTGTATCTACTATGTATAAACTATTGCCTCTGTCAAAAACCACAATGTAATGACTTTGTGATTGTTTGCCTCTGTCAAAAAGCACAGTGTAACGAGTTCAGCTTATTGGTTTTACTGTCTTTTTTTTTTTTTTTTCCAGTTCTGGAATTGGGCAATACCTTATTCTCTAAGACAGAACGAGTGTGCTGTAGATCTGAGCAGAGGTGGGGAGCTTCCTAGGGACAGAATGAAGAATGAAGTAGAAGCTAGGAACAAAGCGGGGGTTGGTTTCAGATTCCTTTCCTTGTAGAGGTTTAGCCACAGAGGACTTGCTCATCACAGCAGCTACAAATGGCTGTTTGTGGATTTGCTTTCTTTTTCTCCTTGTTTCTCAGAAGCCTGATAAAGAAACTTGGTTTCTACCCCACAGCCTGGAGCCTCCCCTGGATGACCCATGTGGTCAGGGCTCTTGGGCTTTGTGCAAGAGCTTGCTCCAAATCAGTGACCTACATATTTTGTTTTACTCTTTGAGATGAAATCTCACTGTGTTGTCCAGGCTGGCCTAGAACCCCAGGGACCAGGTGATCCTCCTGCCTCAGGCTCCTGGGTAGCTGGAATTATAGGTACATGCCCACCATACCTGATTGACTTCTTGTAAGTGTCATTTAACAGTATCACAATGATTTTTCATATTTACCGTTTATACATATGACTGTGGAATACCTCCCCTCCAAGGTAAATTTCTTCAACTAGACTATCATAGTTGTTTTTGCCTAGTTACCTCTAAATTATGCTAGTGCTGTGTGTGTGTGTGTGTGTGTGTGTGTGTGTGTGTGTGTGTGTGTGTGTGTGCATATGTGCATGCGCGCACATGTGTATGCATGTGCACATGTGTGTGCCAATTCCCATTCATGTAAGTACTCTGTCCCCTTTCCTAGCACAGCCTCAAACTCATCACTCCTCCAATGACAAAGTCCTTGTTGACTGTACAGAGCTTTTCAACTTTTGTTTTTCTTTAACACTAATGAGGTGTTTTTTTTTTTCCTTCACTTGTACTGATTGATTGAGCAACACACATACTGACTGAATATCAAAGCCACTTTGTCCATATAAAGCAACTTTTGGGGTTTTTTTTGTTGTTGTTGTTCTTTCCCCAAGTTTTATGTTGAGTTGGTTCCATCTGTTACCAGCTTGGCCCTCAAACTGTATCATTTTTCCCTCTTTGAGTTGTGGAACCAATAACAAGAGGAAGCCAATTGAGCTGTGAAAGAGACATTGATTCTTGGCCAAGAAGCGAAATGTGAAATAATCTCTTCAAATTGACTTTTCCAACCCCTGTGGATCACGAAATTATAGACAAGAGATGAAAAGAAGAGAGGCTGTGAATGGGTTTTTGTCAACTTAATGGGATATAGAATCACCGTGGAAACAAACCTTCAGGCATATCTGCAAGGAAGTCTCTAGATTGGGTTAAGAGAGGTGGAAAGACCCACCCTAAATATGGGTGATTCCATTCATAGGCTGTGGTCCCAGCTGGGGTCCCCTGCTAAATCAAGAGGAGAGACTGGCTTGAGATGCAGCATTCACCCTTCCATGGATGTGGATGTAATGTGAGCATCTGCCTCGTACTCCTGCCTTGCCCACCACGATGGGCTGTATGCTCAAACTGCAAACCATAATGCATCCACCTCCCTCTAGATTGCCTTTGATGGGTTATCTTGTCTCAGTATTGAGAAAAGTAGCTAACACAGAGCAGGGAAAGACGAGCTAATAAGGGGGAGGAATATTCATGTCACTTCTGGGAATCGATGGGTTGGGAGGTTAGCTTCTGTGCCTTTTCCTTCTTTTTGTGGTTCTTCCCAATGGCTTCCATGACAACTGTCAGCTGTCATAGAACTGGAGGATTTGTCACTTAGCACACAGATGGAATTATAACGAAGCCAGAGGTCATCTGGTAGTCACTCTGACAGCCATCTTAGAGGGAATTGGTTTTGTTCACTGCATCTGAAGAGGAACTTTTGACCTGGAAGGATCTAGTCACATGATTGAAGTAGGTTGCATGTTCATCTTGATTATGGAGGCTGGACTCAGGGTAGCAAGGCCAGTATCAAAGCTCCATGCTGCCGGGTTAGACCTGTAAGTCTGCTGGTCTCCTCTCAGCTTCTCCTTTTCCAGATGCTTAGAAGGCCACAGGGGGTGCCATCACCCTCACCTTTGACCTGCCTGTCATTGCTCCATGGACCAGGGTAGTTAGTTCAGATTCTTGTGTTTTGCTTCTTCAATCTCTTCCAAAGAAACACCATCTGAAATCTGGGCAGTTACAACAATCACCAAACTAGGTCAACCAACCTTATAACTTTTTTTTTTCCTTTTAAATGTTATATAAAAACCATGATTAAAGATTTTACTGCTTCACATTTCACAAATAAAAAAGTTAAGATAAATATTGCGTTTTACTTGTTTCTAGAGTGTGTATTTATATCAGATTTCTATATAATTTTACTGTAGTTATCAGGAGTAATACATAAGGCTGTAGTGTGAACACTGTAGGGAAGTTATCACTTAAATGGAAAAATAAAGACCTGCCAACTGGGGTGGTACATACCTGTAATCCCAGCCCTTAGGGGAAGGTCAGGAGGTTGCAAGTTCGAAGACAATTAGGGCAGCATACCAAGGTCTTGGCTATGTAAAAAGACTTTGTCTCTCCTCACCAAAAAGCAAGCTAAGTCTGATACCACAATGCCCATAACCAGGAAGAGACTGAGGCGGGAAGATCAGGAGTTCCCAAGTTACTTTGAGCAACATAGTATTGAGAACATTCCTGAACAAACAGGGGGCTAGAGCTACGGCTCAGAGTAGAGGCCTTCCTGACATGCCGGTGGCCCTGGGCTTTGCCCCGGAGTTACACGGCACTCCTATGCTTGTCTTAGTCTGATCTGCTTATGTCCAAATGCTAAATCATCATTGAAAGAGAGACTAATGAAATCCACGAGATGAAATCTCAGCAGTCTAAAGTCATGCACCAGAGCGTACGGGGTTGATGGGACAGTTAGTGACTTCCCATCAAGGTGAGGTCCTGCTGGACCAGACATGGCACTTAACCACAGCTAGGACCCTGACACCCTGGGTGTCTCCATGACGATCCATTTGGGAAGGAGATGAGAGAGAGAAAAGAGCATCAGCAAGAAAGAGAGGGAGACAACCTGTAAGAAAGAGGTTACCCAACGCCTTTTATATATTTTATTTTGAAGTGGTTCGGCCACTCACCTATCCTGGGAAATCTAGACAAGACACCGGGACAGGAGTGTTTCTTCTGCAGCACAGAAAAGGACGTAGCAGCGTTACCACAAGCTCAGCGGAGAGAACAGACTCAAAGCCATGCTCTATGACCATATTAATAGAATAAAGGTTGCTAGGAAAATGCTAATTTTTTACTAAGTTGGAGATTCACTTGTCTGATGTCAGACAGGAATGTGACATTTTGAGTGTTTTCTATTCCTCCCTCAATATGACAGCCCTCAGTTACACATGGAAAAAATCTAGCGGCTCTTCTCACATAGTAGCCCTGATAGCACCAGGCAGATGACGGATATCCATGAATGGGCAGCTGCCCTGATTATTGGATACTAACAACTGAAGAACTGTGAAGACCTACAGGCAACATTAGCAAGACTCCTCCGTAACATTTTATAGCCAAGCATTTGTAGATTATCCCTCTCCTTGCTTTAATATGATATATGTTAGCTATATCTAACTACTAAAATTGCTCATAAAAGAAAGCTTATTTCCACTTTAGGAGGATTAATAAGTAAGTGGGTTTCTGAGCCTAGAGGTAGAACTGAGAAAGACTGAAATGGACACGGGCTTCTTTTGAAGTGGGAGAGATAAATGTTCTAAAAGTAGAATGTGCTGAAAGCTGATTTGTAAGTCCATTAAGTCATTGGAATGTGTGAATTTGGGGCTGGAGAGATGACTCATCTGGTTAAACACTTGTTTTGTAAAAGCCCAATAGCCTGAGTTTGAACCCCCAAATCCATGTAACGGTGGAAGGAAAAGAAGCCAACTCCACAAAGTTATTCTAACCTCCACAGTATGCCATGGTATGCATGTATCCCACCTTAACCCCACATCATACACACACACACACACACACACACACACACACACACACAGAGACANAGAGAGACAGAGACAGAGAGAGACAGAGACTGAGAGACAGAGGAAGGCAGAGAGACAGAGAGACAGTAGTAATAATTTTAAATGGTTTAAAATGTATGATTTTATGGTGTGCACATTATACCTCAATAAAGTAGATGTTTTTTATTTTATTTTGTGTGCATACATGTTCATGCATGTACATGTTTGGAGGTATATATGTACGGGGTGTACATAGCCATGAAAGACACAGGTTGATGATGTGTGTGTTCTTTTATGGCTCTTCATATTATTATTGTTGTTGTTTAAGACAGGTTTTCTCACTGAGCCGAACCTCGAGCTCACCAAGTTGTAAGAATGGCTGGCCATGCTATCTGTCGAGCCAGAATGAGCTCCAGGAAACCTTTCTGTCTCTCAGCTACAGCTTTGGGACAGCAAGCATGAGCTGCTGAGCCCAGCAATTTATGTGGCTTCTAGGGATCTGAACTCAGGTCCTCAGTTTGCACAACAAACATTTTATTGACTGAGCCTCTCTCTGTTCTATAAAGCTGTTTAAAAGGTGGAAGATGAATGAGGGAGGAGAGAGAAAGGGGAGGAAGAAGAGGAAAAGGAGGATGGGGAGGAGAAGGAGGAGGCGGTGGTGGTAGTGGTGTGAAAAAAATAATATATCCTAGAACTCTGGGAAAACCAATATTTTACTGTTGAAAGTTATCAGATCTCAAATTAAAGGGGGCAAAGATTAATTGTTTCCACTTCCTGAATTTTTCCCACTATGATGAAAAATATGATGTTCCATCTCAAGTCTGACACCAGGAAGCTCTGGCTTGTATGCGGATTTTCCCTGTTGCAAAAGAAGGAAATGGACTCAGAAGTTTCTGAAAGCTTGGCAAAGCCACAGCCAACGAAACAGAATAACATATACTCAGTACGCCAGCCCCCATGGCAGCTCACCTGCCTCCACCTCATAGCCTCTCCGTGACGCCCTTCTGCTGTTAGACTAGGGGTCACTTCCCTTCTCCTGGGAACAATACTTATATCTGCAACATAGCTCATTTGAGATGTAGCCCTATTTTAAATCATGTGATAAATTTTATAGGACATCCCTCACCCATTTTTCAAAACTAATTTTCCAATGTTTCTATCAGCCCTTTGTATTCTGTATTCAGAAAGGTTTGCCAGAAGGGTGAGGCCTGAGTATTTCTTACAGTATTGAACGCAAAGTGAATTTGGTCGTCATGGAAATAGAAAGGCTTGTTTCTTTCCACTGATGTCCATGAAGATAAGACTTTATTTCTTCACTTACTATCCATTTGTTCTAAGATAGTGTCTTACTTTGTTGCCTAAGCTGGGTTGGGTCTACTAGGCTGAAATGTTCCTCCTGCCTCAGCCTCCCGTGTCATGGGGATTATAGATACACACCACAGCGCTTGGTAAACATGTATGCTTTTGTGATGTTTTAAATGGTTTGTTCTCTCTTCCTCTCTTTCCCTCCCCCTTCTTCCCTCCTTCCCTCCTTTCTTCCTTCCCTCCTTCCCTCCTTTCTTCCTTCCCTCCTTCCCTCCTTCCCTCCTTCCCTCCTTCCCTCCCTCTCTCACGCCTCTCCTCACTGGACATTTTAAGTCTACAGTCGCTCTAGTTGGTTCCTTGGAAGATCTAAGGCAGTGGGTGATTCTCAACCTTCCTAATGTTGCACCCCTTTAATACAGTTCCTCATGCTGTGCTGATCCAGAAATATAAAATGACTTCATTGCTACTTTATGACTGTCATTTTGTTACTGTTGCAAATAATAATGTAAATATCTGATATGTAGGCTATCTGACATTGACCTCTGTGAAAGGATTGTTTGAGCCACCAAAGGGTTTGTGACTCCCAGGTTGAGAGCCACTCCTCTAAAGTGAAGCCTGCAGGACAATTCATCTGCTTAAGAACTTTTGAGGGACTAGTCACTAAGACCTGCCACATGGTAGAACAATAAACTAGTGTTCTCCATCCACTTACCAGTGCTGGCTCATGTCTATATTGGCGTTAAAAAGAGAGTTAAGACAATCAATTTTCAACCATTTATACACGTAAAATAGCTCATTTGGCGTGTAGCCCCATTTTAGATCACTTGGAAAACTGCATGGATCATTTCTCACCCAATTTTACAAAATGATTTTTTTTTTTTTTTTTTTTTT
>NC_034592.1:39150797-39156721 GCF_900095145.1 Mus pahari | reverse complement strand
GAACTCACTTTGTAGACCAGGCTGGCCTCAAACTCAGAAATCCGCCTGCCTCTGCCTCCTGAGTGCTGGGATTAAAGGCGTGCGCCACCACACCCGGCTTTAAGATTTATTTTGGTGTGGACAAGGTCTCATAGTGTAGACCAAACTGGCCTGGAACGTACTATGTTGTTCAGACTGCCTTTGGTCTGCCAGCTTTTCTGCCTCAGCCTTTTTTATGTAGTGGGATTACAGGTGTGTGCTATTGTATGGCAGGGGTTAATCATGCATTCATCTTCAGCCCAGTCCCGTTGCATGCACTACTCTTCCCCTTTTCTGTTTTTCTTATTATTTAAATAGTTGGTCAGACCTCTGGGTAACCCCCTTCCTACCTCTGCAGCCTGTAGGCCCCTGCTGGTCTTATGAACTTGTCTTCTAGGCCCTCCCTCTCTTCTTCCTCCCTCCCTTCCTCCTTCCCTCCCTCCTTCCATCTCCCTTCCTCCCGGGACATGTTTATACTCTCTTTCAACCAGTTTAGATAAAATTTAAAAATAAATAATAATCACAAAAGGAACCAAGTCAGTACCCAGCCAACCCAGCGCACTCCTCAGCCACACCTAGGCTTTTAGTGTGGGATTTCTGTGGCCTCTCCAACTTTGAGAGACGGCCATGATAGTTATCCTGTCCAGAATGTGACCCGGGACACAGAATGACTGGGGATGAAACAGCGGCTATGGATGTGGGTATCAGAGCGCTTACAGGCTTATGGCGGTCTTACCAACACAGAAGCAAGCAGGACCTGCCACGGATTTGGCAATGTAGAACTTACTAACCCATCCCGGAATGTTTACAATCCTGTTCACACTTGGAAGTGTGAGCAGGAGTCCTTGAGTTCCTTTCTTTATGCTCTGAAATGACTGGGTGCCAGGATCTGAGAGTCATTAAAGGTAACTGCAGGACAGAAATGTCTCCTGGTGATGGGATTGTTTCCACCTCTGCCCCAGTGGACAGCGTGCTGTCCTGGGACCCACGGACACTAGCCTTTGCCACCCCATACTCCCCAAGCACAGAGGCTACCTCCTCAGAGGGTACCCTTTCTGGTTACTTTGTGGTTCGTACACCCAGAGCAGCCCATGCAACACAGTACCTTAGGGTGGGCTCTACTCCAGCAAAAGATTAACTAAGACTGACTACAAACTGTCTCCAGTCGTTTCAGAAGTATGTTTTCTCTCTTTCTTAGTCTGTATTTTATGAAGGTATACCTAAATTTGGAAAGATGTATTCCAAGAGAACTCTATTTTGAAGGATTTCAAGGAAGCCCTCTTTTTAGACAAAGGCTGAAAGTCACACTCTACTTTCTATCCCTTTTGTGGCTCCATATTTTTTTCCCCAGCAGATTTTTCACTGAGGAATTTAATTCTAATTTGGTTAACAGGTAGGCCTTAACAGGCATGAAGGGCACTTTGAAAAGTACCGTGTAAGCCCACAGATTTGGACACATTGCATTCATCATAGTCTATTTGCTGCAGAATACATACAATAAGAAAAATGGCTATACTTCACACAACCTAGTTTACATGTACGTGAGTTGAAAAATTATTATAACAACTCTTATTTAAAAATCAATGTAGGCCTGGGACAACATCTAGTAAATGGGAACCAGAAAGCTAATTTATATGTTTTCACTACGGGGTGGGACTTGTAGCATTTTAATATTAAGCACAGCTAAGTGTGGGCTGTGAACCCACTGAGTCTGGTGAACGAAATTTCAGTCATCTAGCCCTGTACCCTTGTGATATCGAACATTAAGCGAAGGTGGGCGACTCAGTGTGTCTTTCCGCATTTTGTGCTATGAAATAGATAATATGTCCTTTTCCGGAGGAGGAGACAGGTTCACAGTAGACTGGGAGCTGGGAAATGCAATGTGGAAGTGGCACATAGAACCAGGACTCACTAGACTCCCTAAAAGAACCACAAGTCATTATTCTAGGATGCCAGGAGGTATGTGCTGGGATTTCCTGAAGGGCTGAAATAATCAGTGCCCTCTCCTGAGGCACAAGCTGCCCCTGCAGGCAGGCAGCAAACTCATATAGCAGTCTCTAGGTTTGGAAAAAATGTCTCAGAGGACTAGTGGTCAACTCTCTCTAGTTGCCCTTCTTTCTTTAAAACAAAGGCAACAATATCAACAACAACAACATCAACAAACAAAACCCCAAACAAAGAGAAGCCATTTTGTTTGTTTTCTGGGCAGGGCTCATCCCGCTGCATGTATACAGAGGTCAGAGGACCATTGCTGGAGTGGATTCGCTTCCCCCATATGGGTTCTGGGGCTTGAACTCCTCAGGTTGTCAGGCTTGATAGCAAGTACCTTATCCAGTGAGCCATCTCAGCCAACCCATCACTTCTTAAAGTCTCTCCCTCTCCCGCTCACTATCTTTGTGAATATGTATGTGAGACACGAACACACTTGAACACACACACACACAGAGAGAGAGAGAGAGAGAGAGAGAGAGAGAGAGAGAGAGAGAGAGAGAGAGAGAGAGCCCGACTGACCGACTAACTGGAAATGGAACACAGGGTCTTTGCACATGCTTGGCAAAGACTTTCCTACTGAGTTTTATAACTCTAGCCCTTTATTTTACTTATCTTGAGACAGGGTCTTACGAAGTCGTTCCCGTTGGCCTTGAGTGTACTGTGTAGCCTAGGCAGGCCTCAGCCCCCTGAGGAGCTGGAATTACAGCCTATACCACTAAACCCGACTCTCGTCTTAATTTAGTTTTTGCATGTGTGCAGTAGACAGCCAATTCTCCACTGAACGGCTAGATCTATGTTTTTCAAGACTGGCTGAGTTTGCTACATCAAACATGGCAAACAAATAACCAGTTCTCTCAGAACCTCTGCTGTGCAAATGTCATCATCTATGCAAATACCAGCTTCTAATGCCAGCTCAGGGCAATGGGTTGCCGTTCCTTTGGGAGCTAAAGGTGAGCCTGCAGAGTTGATGTGTGTGTGTGTGTGTGTGTGTGTGTGTGCATGTGTAGGTTGTTGTCATTTGGTTTTTTGGGTTTGGCTTGGTTTGGTTTTGTAGGGTGAGGCTGATAACTTTTAAAGAAGATCTCCCCAGCTTGCTCTTGTCCTAGCGTGAGCACCGAGTGGCACTGGGCGTTCCCCAGTCCTTTGGGGGTGTCGGTCAGAGTTGGTGGTGCTGATGATCATAGCGTCCTCTGGGCATGGACTTCAGCTGTGGACATCCCTGTTTTCATTATCAAGGTTTTTTTTTTCCTTCGCTGAAAACATTAACCCCACAAATAGGCTACTGCGGGGCATTGTCTGACATTTTGATGACGAAAGACTACAAGTGGTATTGACACCGAATCCAGAACGTCGCTTTACTAGTGGGCCGTGCTGCTTGGCTTTGTTGCAATCTAGGCAAACCGATGATACCGAGACACAGGTAGGATTTAGCCCTCAGAAGCAGCCTGACTTTCCCTTGTCACTTACGTGCCTAGGATGCGCAAGGGAGAATGGGAGGCAGCTTCAGTTCATGAGCAATTATCAGCTTTGTACCTAGGCTGCACCAAACAAGAGTAAGGGAAGGGCTGGATGTCAGGTCCTGCTTACTGCAGTTTGCTTCCGAATCCTAATCTATTCAAAACGTGGTCCTTTACGACATAGCTGCCTCCCACATAACACAGATGCTTGACCGGATCTGCAGTAAGGCGGTGTGCGCGCATCAAATTCTGTGCCAACAAATTGAACTCACCCAGGGTTTCTGTTAAGACTGTGATAGTGTAAGAGGCTACCTCTCACCTCACTTACGCCTTCTGCGTTCTTTCCCCAGGGGTCAGCAGATTCCTATACAAGCAGGCCGTCGGACTCCGATGTCTCTTTGGAAGAGGACCGGGAAGCGATCCGGCAAGAGCGAGAACAGCAAGCAGCTATCCAGCTTGAGAGAGCGAAGGTGACTTTCTTCCTTTTTCTTTTATTGCGAGCTGTCACGTTGCTCAGCATCTGTGCTCAGCCTCACATCTGTCTCAGGGTTCCTGATAAAACACTGACCCAAAGTAACTTGGAGAGGAATGGGTCCATTAGTTTACAACTCTGGTCATACTCATCAGTGACAGAATCCAGAGCAGGAACTCAAGCAGGGGGCAGGAACTGAAGTAGGGGCTATGGAGAAACTCTTTGGCTAGCTATCCACCATTTACTTAGCCTACTTTCTGATACCACTCAGGGCCACCTGACTGAGGGCGAGATTGCCCACAGTGGGCTGAGCACTTCTGCGTCCATCATTGGCCGGGAAAATGTTCCCCAGGCTTGCCTGCTAGTTAATTTGGTAGAAGCATATTTGTAATGGATGTTCCTTCTTTGCAAATGACTCTAGCTTACGTCGTGTGTCTCTCTGGAGTATTCATTTTCCAGCCATCCTGCTAAGGCTTCAGACTGCAAGGCTCTCTATTGTATGTGTCCCCCACGGAAGTTAGGCTCTACAGGAGCCTATTCCTTGTGAACCTTTTGCTGTTTTCTGTTTGATTTCATGGTAATTATTGGTCCTTTCCCAACCTAGCAGTGTGGCAATATCAAACTACCTCACAAAGTATTGGCAGAGAACCTTCTGAGCTGCGAGCCTGAGCCCTTCTGTTTCTTGACCCCTCCCCATCCTCGCCCTGCCTCTGCTATACACCCACCGTGCTATGAATCGCTTCACTGCTGCTTCTGTTCTGTGGTTTCGAGATGTCAGACTCCCAACTCAAGTTCAGTATGCTGGAGTTCAGAACGTTCTCTTTGTCTGCTTGTTTGTTTGAGAAGGGGTCCACTACACTGTCCATTCTGGTCTCGAACTTGTGGACTCACTAGCTGGACTAGAGACGTGCACCATCAGACCTGGTTAAGCCCTTTGGACAACTCAGACAGGAGCAGCAGAACTGAGTGACAGAAGCCATCACTAGCCAATATAAGCTTCAGATCCTCTTCTTCCAGAAGACACAAGATGCAGCAGGAAACCAACGGCACAGTTGAATTTTAGGACCAGAACTGCTACTAGAGCTCGCCCATCCCTCCTATATCTTTCTAACTTATTTTCCAAAGCATAGACCCTTTAGGCAAATTAATTTTTATGCACAGCAACAGCATATGAGACAGGGTTTATGGCTAGCCTGTCTGCTTGCTTCCATGGCTAACTCCAGTGGCAAGTACCTTTCTGAAGTTTAGACTCAAGCCCAAATAAAGTTAATCTCCTTCCCTTTCTGGTTGCTTTAGAGATTGAAGATGCTTTAGAGATTGAAGCAAGAGAAGAAGGATCCAGATGAGCTTATCGTTGGGGTTGAGTGTGGGGCTGACGTTCACACTCTTTGTCTGTGCTCTCTGACAGGAGGGCATCAGCATGGTGCCTGGGAGGGGACAGAGAGGTCCTAATGTGTGTCCTACCTCAACTATTGATATTCCCAGAGCAAATAAATCAACCCATAGCAAAGCTACCCAGAAGCTTGGAGACCTTGTTGCTAGTTCTTGTTTTGAAAATGTCCTTCGCCATCTGTTTCATTACTGCGTGGTCACCTAAAATGGTGGTGGCAGGACCATAGCCTCAGCTGGTGGCCGGCTTAGCCCCAACAGGCTGCACCAGAGCAGCTGCCAGCAGGAATTCATATTCGAGATTAAAACCAACCAACCGTTAGAAGCTAGGAAGAAGATCCAGGTGAGGAGCCTGTGCGTTAGGTTTAACCTACCTTGGCCCCCATCCCCCTGGCGTGACAAGATGTTTATCTACAAAAGGATCTCAGGATTTCAGAACCGAGGCTCTTTCCAAAAATCCTTGTCTTCCACCCTCCCTCTCTCCCTCAAGATTATAACACCCAGGGTACATTTCCTAGCATGTTTTCCTTGTGTGTCTGGACTTGCTCCTCTGCGTGTGTGTGTGTGTGTGTGTGTGTGTGTGTGTGTGTGTGTGT
>NC_034592.1:39125566-39150752 GCF_900095145.1 Mus pahari | reverse complement strand
TGTGTGTGTGTGTGTGTGTATGTATGTGTGTGTGTACGTGCACGCGCGTGCATGTTCACTCCCATGAGTGCACATATGTATATTTATGTGCACGTGTGTGGATGTCAGAGGTTAATGTGTTTTCCTAATCATCCTCCATCTTAATATTTGAGACAGGTCTCTTACTGAACCTGGAGTTCACCATTTGTCTAGACTGGCTTGGGCCAGCAAGTGCCAGAAAGCCTCCTGTCCCTGCCTCCCCAGAACTGGAATTAAAGATGTACACCTCTGCAGCCCACTCTTGTCACAGATACTGGGAATCTGAATTCACTTCCTTGTCCTTGTGCAGCAAGTACTTCAACAACAGAGCTGTCTTCCTAGGACTTCCCTTGCCCCAGTAGACACGCCCTGTATCCCACAGTTGGGACAGTGTCTGGGACAGGTTAAAGTAAACCCACAGCTTGTAGGAGTAGCGAAGAGCTGACTGCCCCACCTCTGTGTGTCCCTCCCCTGTCCTTTTGGGGCTGGTTCTTTATTGAGGACACTGGGAAGTACTGCAGAAAGAAAATGGCTGGGCTGAGAGGAATGAGTCACTCCCGGAGTCATCTCTGCAGATCTCGGGATGTGGCCTGCAACTATAAAACCCAGAGGAGAGCTCTCTCTGGAAAGTGATTTCCTTGTTGCCTGGAACCATCATTCATCCTGTGACATGTTTCAATAGGAAAAATGCTTCTCTCTCACCCTCTCTCCTTCCCTCGCTCCTCATCCTGCACTTCCGTCTCCAGTCCAAACCTGTGGCTTTTGCGGTGAAAACGAATGTGAGCTACTGTGGTGCCCTGGATGAAGATGTGCCCGTCCCCAGCACAGCCATCTCCTTTGACGCCAAGGACTTCCTTCACATTAAAGAGGTAAATGTAGGACGTACTGCACCTCGTCACCTGCCAAAAAGCAGGAGCTGGGTGTCAGCCTGTGCCAAGCCCACAGGAGAGGGACCCAGAGAGCTGCCAGTGTGGAGCCTCAGTTAATGCTCTGGGCCTCCGCATCCTCTCATCTCGCTGAGAATTAGGGGCGGAGGTCATCGCCTGCCTGCATTGCCACGTGATCCCAGCAGCAGGGCGTACCCAACATTTAGAATGATAGCATGGATTTTGAATTTTGTACCACACACACATGTTTGTTTTCTCTCTCTCTCTCTCTCTCTCTCTCTCTCTCTCTCTCTCTCTCTCTCTCTCTCTCTCTCTCTCTCTCTCTCTCTCTCTGTCTCTCTATCTCTCTGTCTATCTCTTTGTCTCTGTCTCTTTATGACTTTCTCTATCTCTTTCTCTGTCTCTCTGTATCTCTCTGTCTCTGGCTATCTCTCTCTCTCTCTCTCTCTCTCTCTCTCTGTCTATCTCTATGTCTCTCTCCCTGTCTCTGCCTCTGTATTTCTCTATCTCTGTCTGTCTCTCTCTGTCTCTCTTGTGTTTCTCTGTCTCTTTCTGTGTGTGTGTGTGTGTGTGTGTGTGTGTGTGTGTGTGTGTGTGTTGGGAACCAAAACCAGGGTTTAGTGGAGACTACAGAGCCATGGATCTATGGATCTAACTTAGGGAAGCGTGAGTTTGGTAGCAGCAGTATCCAGGAGGGACTTTTGACAGAAGAATATTGTCATTAAAGACGTTGAACCGTGGCTCTGAAATAGTTAAAGCTAAAAAGGGTGGAGAGGACTCTAGGAAACAGACAGTTTGAGGGGCTGAGCAAGGTAAAGAGGACTTGGGGCTTCACATGTGGAAAGGTAGAATAATAAAATGATACGACAAAAGCTTGAGTTCTGTGCACGACGCAGGCACAGTGTAGTTCTGCTTTCTATCAGGCACGGTGCTAAGCATTGGAGAGTGAGATCTAAGGACCGCTGATGGTCCTTATGGGCAAGGCACTCGAGTCTGAGGGCAGGGTGAACAGTATTCCTGGTCTCTGTATGTGTGAAGGAAAAAACTAGACTCATGTCCTGGAGGCTCAGGGAAAGAGTCAAAACTGGACACAGAGTGACACCAGGGGGACAGCTGAAAACACCACAGCATGGCCAGAGAGCAGCAGCAGAAGTAAAACAGAAGAGGCCATGCCAGGATTCAAGACACAGAGCCTTCCTTTTGGCTGTGCTCGGGTTGAATTCAGGGCCGTATGGGCACCAGACAAACATCATTGCTGAGCTGTTCGCCCCAGTCCTAAGGACACATCTTGCACCAGGGCCAGAAGACTGGTCCGCATCACCAGACAGTAGGCTGGAAAGGAGTTTAAAGCAGAGATGTGCTCTGCCTTGCGTGTGGGGATAAGAGCTGTGACGGGCAAGGGGGAAGCGCCTAGGGCTGCAGAGACTGAGCGGTCGCTGGGCAGCTTAGAGGAAGGGCGAAGGAGCAGAGAGAAGGGATTTGGAGGTCCCATGCCACTGCATGTAGGGGAGAAAGCGAGGGAGAGAGAAATAGAGGGATGGCAGGCAGCTTGTTGGAGTTGCCTGGGATCACAGGAAGTAGCAGCCGCCTCTAGACTCAGCTTTTGAAAGAGAGAAGGCAGAAAGAGGCAGATGTGGCAGTGCGCGGCCATGAATTTATGTTTGAACCCACTGTGTCTGGGCCTATCCCCCTCAGCACATGGGTGGTTGAATCTCTCTCACTATTTTCTTTAAAAAATAAAAAACAAACCTTATTAAGTTTTAAGTTAAAAGATAAGTTTATAAGTTTTATTTTGTTTGTTTGTTTGTTTTTGGAGACAGGGTTTCTCTGTGTAGCCCTGGCTGTCCTGGAACTCACTCTGTAGACCAGGCTGGCTTCGAACTCAGAAATCTGCCTGCCTCTGCCTCCCAAGTGCTGGGATTAAAGGCGTGCGCCACCACCGTCGGGCCATAAGTTTTATTTTTAAAGATCTATTTGTTTCTGTCATGTATGTAAGTACATTGTTGCTGTCTTCAGACACACCAGAAGAGGGCATCAGATCCCTGTTACAGATGGTTGTGAGCCACCATGTGGTTGCTGGGATTTTAACTCAGGACCTCTGGAAGAGCAGTCAGTGCTCTTAACGTTTGAGCCATCTCTTCAGCCCCTCTATTTTCACTACAAGCAACTAGGTCATCTTCATGGGTTGCCTGCCAGCATTCATCCTTTCAAAGGTGAAGCAAACTTTAAGAGCAAGGGGCATTCTTCCACACACATGACAAGGACATTCCAACCTTGCAGTATTTTATTGCTTTTTACATTGCACTAGTGTTCTAGTTTTTATTAATACTTACTTTAATTGGACATATTTATGTGGTCATCTGATACATATTACATATGACAGGTCACAATGAAACCAGGGGAGTTAACACTTTGGGCTCTTTAAACTTCAAATAAAGCTTTCTGAGGTAGGGTTTGACATTTTGAAACATATATGAAGCCTGTCCTGGCCAAGTTGGGGTAACTAATATTTGCATCTGCATAGAGGCACTTTGTGTGTGGCACCTTCGAGCTGCTCTGACGGCACTTTGATGTGTCTTGCTGGCAGTGTTTGGCTCTGTGATCAAGGGATTTTCCTCCAGTCTAGCAGCTCCTTTTCCTTGTGTAGTGTCTGAGCCGGTAATCGTATATGGCTCAGAGCCACTGTTTTCTCATCTTGCAGATCAGATTAAAAAAAAAAAAATCTTAGAAAGAGAACATGGTATTCACTTTAGGGAAATCAAGATGGAGAAGACTGGAACAGCGCTAAGGGGCCTTTCCAGAAAGCTGGCTCAACCCCTGGGTCATCACCAACCCAGATGGGCAGGCTTCTGCAGCAGGCTGATTGCTTCTTGTTCAGCCATCTCTCAAGCGTCTTTCTAAGTGCCTTCTCCGTCTAAAGGTCAAGACTAGCCACAACAGTGCCGGTTCCAAAGCCAAACAGAGAGAGCCTCGTGCTTCCACTCTGCACCATGCCTTGATCCCCAGGGGCCAGAGAACTCTCACTCACTTTGAGTAGGAGGCTCAGTGTTCTTTAGTTGTTTCCTAGAACTATGGGGAACCACTTTGGGAAGTTGCATTAGCCATCCTAGGCAACCCTTTAAGGCCACTGGGGTACCACTTAACAAATTAGTATCCTGGTGGGCTGACTTAATTTCGGGAAATAACTGAAGCCCCAGGAAACTCTGACTCATGGTCTGTGTTATTCCTGCCATAGTAAAATGTAAACCCCAGACCTTATGCACCAAAGATTTCAAAAGGGCCCTCTTGCCTTTTCTTAATTACAAAGTAAACAGGCCTGTTATTTCAGGTGTGTTATCCTGAGTTAGTCAGGAAACTAAGACCCAGATTGCTCAGTTCCCTATCCATCAGCTCTTGCTCCTTTCAATTCAGACTCTGATGGGCAGGGAGCCTGGCTGATACAGGAGCTCTGAGCAGTAAGGGCTGAAGCCTGCAGTGTCACTGTCATTTCAGTGTGAGATTGTTGCTTAGAATTATTCAAGTTACTCAGAATGCCATGCTGTGATGACTCAATGAACCTTCCAGGCTTCCTTCTCACATTGTCAGTCCTGGAGATATGCAAATTCCACTTTCTTCTGAGCTAAGCAACTTATCTTACAGTTGGTATATATTGCAACACACACACAGTCATGCACACATACACAAACACATTCATACATACACACATATACATACAAATACACATATAGACATAGATACACACATGGAGACACACAGCGACACACACATACTCACATATACATGCAGGCACATGTACACACACATACAAAACCACACACATATACAGACACACATATAAACACATATACGCAGATACACAGACACAGGCAAACATATGCATGTACACATAAAACACATGTACACATAACATACACATGTACATATATACACATACAAATAAAATTTTAAAAGTTTCTAATTCCTGGAAGGTTTAAATGATATAATTTTTATCTATTTTCTAGAAATTGCCAGTAGAAACATTCCCTTGAGACAGGTGGCTTAGACTAAACTTCTGTCTGCCCTGGGCTCAGTAAATCAATAATTGCCAATATAATTTTGCTGGCACTTTAGATAAGACCATGCTGATAGATGGATACCCCACACTCATTAGAGTCCTTTGTGGACTTGTGTCCCTAACTGTGTACATCATGAAACCAGGAAGAAATCTTTGAATTCCAGTTAGACCCAGGCCATATAGAGATTATTTCCAAGTCATATGTACAAACATGTCATTTGTTCAGACTTTGTAACTTTTGGACTTTTTCCTCAAAGAATGGGCTATGCCTTCATTTGAAATCCTGCATTTGAATGAGAGTTGACAGTAAACAGTATCCTGTGAATTTCACCTGAAAGCTGTTAATGAATGACTGTCCATCAAGAGTTTTACCCTTAACATGTTTCCATTGGTACAAATTGTGTCTGGTGGGATCTTTTGTCTCGAGGACTAAGTAGGCTTTCTCGAAAGAACTGAATGAATCCAGAGGTTAGAACCTACTTTTGATAAGGGTTGACAAAAAAGAGTACACAGGGTTCTTACTGACCCACTGCCTCTGCCATAAAGCAACTTGCATGGAAACGCAGCCTCTTGAGGCTTTGTGACTATTTTCACAGTAGGACAGCAGATACACATGTTATAGTAGAGAGTGCATTTATCATTTGGGCCTTTACAAATAAAGCCCCCTGAAGAATCCTCCTTTAGTCTGTGAGCTGAAAACATTTCCTACAAACCCCCAAAGCAGGACCTTCGTGGTCTCTATGTGCTGTGTGCACTAGGAGGCGTAGTACACTGGGCGGATAGCATTGTATCCTTCTGCTTCCTTGGAGTTAACTACTGAGATGTAAGGGTAACTGAATTACTATTGAGTGCAGCTTTCCTCTCTGCTTTCCAGAAATATAACAATGATTGGTGGATAGGAAGACTGGTAAAAGAGGGCTGTGAGATTGGCTTCATCCCAAGTCCACTGCGCTTAGAGAACATTCGGATTCAACAGGAACAGAAAAGAGGCCGTTTTCATGGCGGGTAACACCCCATCCTTTTTATGAGCTAACCTTTTCTCCCCTCTGCATCCCTCCCTCCTTCCTTCCCTCCTTCTCTCCCTCCATTTCTCCCTCCCTCCATCCCTCCCTCCCTCCTTCCTTCCCCACTTTTTGGTGGGAAAATTGGGTAATATTGTCAAGTTTTGTTTTTTTTTTTTTAATTTAATGCTGGATGACGCAGTTTATTCTTTTGACTCAACCTCTGTTTTCTGTTGGATTCTTTTTTTTTTTTTTCGTTCAGGAACTTGGGTTCTTCCCAATTCTCTTTGCCCGGACCCCAATGAAAACTCGCTTTTAAAGCAAAGGGACACTCCCCTGAATACACACTATTCTTGAGGAGGACACCAAGGCTTCGGGTTTAACTGTTTGCACTGTGCTCTGACCCCTAGCTCCTCAGAAACCCACATGAATTCCTCAGTGGAAGGTGCTCAGTAAACCCATCTCCAAACCCCATTTTCTTCAGTGAGAGTCACACGGGGCCTCACTTCTCAGGACAGCTCAGGGGCAGCTGACATGACCTAGAGCTGCTGTTTTGCTTGGGTCCCTGTCAAAGACTCTGTCTGGTGGACAGTCCCGGAGGTTCCCTCCTCTACCTGGGGTCCTATGCCATCTTCTTCTGCCTGTCCTGGGCTGATGACTCCAGGGAGCTGCGACAGACCAGCCTCTAGTGGTCAAAGGAGACGGTAGCCTTAGGCATGCCAGTGGCAGGTCCCAGCACTGTGAGCACGGCTGGAGAGGAGTCTTCAGGAGGCAGTTCTGCACCAGCTCCATGCCCTAGTGCTAGAGTCGCAGCTTCGTGTCACCATGTCTGCATGAAGCCATCCCTTGCCTCAATCTCTCTTTTTCAGTTAGATGTTTTTTTCAAGTAAGAATAATAACAAAAAACAAACAAACAAACAAACAAAAAAACCTGTGTTATTTAAGGTTCACTTTGCTTTTATCCTAATGGAAACCTTTCCAGGGTAATGGAAGACCAGAGAAATACAGTTAACCCACCCTTCTAATGATTAATTTGTAAAAATGTTTTATTATTAATCCTCTTGTTCCCTTCACTATAGACAGTTCATCCTGTCTGCTTCTCAGCACACTGGCAACACTTGGCCCTTTCTGGGGCCGTAGCATCTGCCTCTTCTTCCTCCTCCTCCTCTTTCTCCTCTTCCTGGGTCCCTCTTCCTCCTCTGTGTTGTCTCTTTTAGGCCCCTGTGGCACCACTCCTTCCTTCCCCACCATATTTTAAGTTGAACCCACCCAGGACCCACCCTGTCCCTGTATTTTCCATCTCTTTCCAACTTAATTATTTCTACTACACTTAACTACTCTCAGAAATATTATGTATTTTCCTATTTCTCTTGTGTAGCCTTGATTATCTCCTACCAGCATATGACTCCTCGTTTCTCACCATTGTTAACTGTTAGTACATGCATATACATATACATATATATATATATATGTAAATATATATAGTTTTCTCTGAGGCAAGAGAAACAATAAAGCCCAGGACTTTATTCACAGAGGCTCATTTGTCACGCTCCTCTCCATAGTGTATTGATAACTCCTATGCCCATAGATGGGGAAAGCTAATACTCAAAGATACACTGCAGTGTGTCCCACCATCCTGCCAGTCAGTGGCAGACCTGTACATGCTGGAATATAAGCATAACTGAATTACTATTGATAGAACCATGACCATGGACAGCAGAACCGGCCATGGAACACTCTCCCCCACACACTTTTAAGAAGTTCTCCCATCTTCTTGCTTGTTCTGAACTGTCTGGCCTCTGACCAGTACTTTGATGACTGGTCTCAGGTAAACACAGCAGAGCATCCTTCCCAGGGAGTCTTTCTGCCCAGTTCTTGTACAGATCATTGGGAAAGAGAATTGACCAAGTATTTCCAGGTCTCCATTAGTTCTCCACTTTCTCTGAGAAACGAGGTCAGAGAGAGTATTTGAGAAGATGGTCCCCTTCTAACAGGATTTGGTAGGTCGTGAATTATTTAGTAGAAGGCCCAAGAACGCCTTGGATTCTCAGTTTCTGTTTTCAGAGGATCTGGGGAGTGAGTCTTACGTTCCTTTCCGTGTTCTAGGAAATCGAGCGGAAACTCTTCCTCCAGCCTGGGAGAAATGGTGTCAGGGACATTTCGAGCAACTCCCACAACAGCAGGTGAGGGGGCAAACGCTTTCACAGGTTTGGAGATAAAGTCTTGATGTAAGATTTAAAGATGTAAAGCTTCTTTTATGAAAATTTTCCTTGCTCATTTGAGTGCCGTTTGATTTGGAGAGTACTAATGATATAAGAATCAGGTATAGTTCTGAAAAAAAAAAAATCTCGTTCGCCCCCCTATAGCCAGTAACTATCCCTGTATAAACCAACCTCAAGTTCATTATTCTACCCAAGAACTCAGGCTACTTTAAGGTTGTGAGGCCAATGGAGATAAAAGTTCCTGAACTCTCACAGCTGTGTACACCGTGTAGATGAAGCTCTAGCATGTGTTGGGTCCAGGTTGTACAT
This sequence comes from Mus pahari, assembly GCF_900095145.1. NCBI lineage: Eukaryota > Metazoa > Chordata > Mammalia > Rodentia > Muridae > Mus > Mus pahari. The sequence continues at coordinate 39,142,261 of NC_034592.1, read as the reverse complement.
CCTGGGAGGGATATAGCCTAGCTGCAGCCAAGATTACTTTGTTTTTATGTTCAGACATCAGGCAATTCCAGATGAGCCCTAGAATTGATGCAATAGAGACAGGATGTCTCAATAAAGACTGTGTGTCTTTGGAAATTATCCAAATCTTCACCTAGAAAGACTTCTTCCATCGCATTCTCTGACGGGATTCTCCTATAAGCTAGCTTCATTCTGGCCAGGACACGTGACTGAGTCAGAGCACCCGACATTAGGCTAACACACTCTGCAACATATCTCAATGCCAGGTGGAGTCTGGGATGGCTCTGGAGGGCTCAGTCCTGGCTTGCGAGGATTCATTCTGACCTCCAGGGATGGGAAACAATCTCAAGGCAGATGTATGTAGACAGGACCTGCTGTTCGTATTGGCAGCAAAGCCACCTTTGTTGATTGCGAAGTAGATTCACAATGAAGCACATCCAGTGTGGGCACAGGAGCGCTTAATGATTAGCTAACACCTTCCAGTGTTGTTTGAGTGCCCATCCCCAGCTTCTAATGGGAAAGTCATCGGTACAGAGAGGAAGGGGTCTGTATTTCATGTTCTCACACAGCCTGTCCTGAGCGAAGTGGCAGAGGGCAGTGACCTGCTGAGGGGTTCCAGGCAAGCAGTGAGGACAGTGACAGGGGTACCTTCTCCCATCTTTTAAACTCATATGCTATCGTTTACAGAGGTTACATATTTTGATACGGCTCTCGTTGTTGTCTTTTAGCAAAACAGAAGCAGAAAGTGGTAAGTTGTGTTTCCTTTCTAAACTCCTGCAAAGGTTCCGATCCATACGTGCCAGGGGATGTTCCGTTTCCGTGACCCATGTAGCTATAAAGTGAGGGATGGACCTCCTCGGTGGGAACCCCTAGTAGTCACTTACTGAAAATTCTGGATGTTGTTGTGGCTGTCGAGTAGAGAGGCTCAGACCGGCTTTCTCACTCACGTTGACTTGTCTTTTTCAGACGGAGCACATTCCTCCGTATGATGTTGTGCCGTCGATGCGTCCTGTGGTGTTAGTGGGGCCATCACTGAAAGGTTATGAGGTACAAATTTCATCCGTTGCTCTCCTTTCCTCCCTGGGGACTATCCTTCGGACTCTGACCCTTCCAAGGTCTGATGACAGATAGGAACTGGTGTAAGGCAGCTCATAGTTTGTGAAAGCAGTGGTGGGAAAACCCAGTAAAAACAGGATTAAATTCTGGAGATTAACTAAACATTGCCATGTAATAAAGAAGAGCACAGGCTGTGGTGCACGACATTTCAAAGTTTGCCATTCTGGCTTTGTGCTCAGATGGATAAAAAAACAAGTGGAACGTAATACCTAAATCTAAAGCTTCAGGCCAGCCACCCCTCCCCACAGGATGATGTCTGATGGAGAGGAGGTATCTAATATACATTTGTTGAATGTCCTAATGGCTTTCTTGAGGCAGATCTAAGATTCCATCTCTCTTTCTCCGAGTTGGAAATGTCAGGTGATAAGCAGGAAAGTTAGGAACAAAAAATTAAGTTTCAGACAAGTTTCAGAATACCCAACACACACACACACACAGGCAAGCAGGGCAGCCAAGCCCGTTGTCAACTTTGAGGCTACCCACTGCTCCTCACTAGAGGCAAGCCTAACTGAGCCATGGGAAGATGGCCAGCATCCTTGTGCACAGCGAGCTTATGCCCTCCTCGAGGCAGAGCCACCTCCTGAAGGAATAGGACGGAGGGTTTGCCTGGGGTCCTGGTGAAAACTCTAGGTTCATCCCTCAGCATCCTGGAGAAGAAGCATGGGGGGCACTAGCAGCTGTGCCTGAATATCATGGCCGTCTGCCCTCTGAGACCCACTGTAGCTGCCTGGATATCCTGGGGACTCTCCCCGGTCACTGTGTCCTTTGCTTCCGCCTCTCTCACTTTTGACTTCTCTTTCTCTCTCTGTGTCTCTCTCCCTCTCTCTGTTGTGTTTGCCTCGTTCTTCCCCCCCCCCACCTCTGCAAAGGTAACAGACATGATGCAGAAAGCCCTCTTTGATTTCCTGAAGCACAGGTTTGATGGGAGGTGAGACATACAGACGTTTTTTTTCTTTTGATTTTTCCTTAACTGAACAAGTGTGATAAACTGACTTGTGGATCTGTTTCCAACCGTTACAGAAGTCTAGTAGTTAAGCTGAACTCAGTGTTCCAGGGGAGTACACACTGGAACAGCCACGAAAATATGACATATAGCCCAAGGCCCCCAAGGTCAGAAGGGCCTGGAAAAGGAAATTAAGCCGTTTGTTGGGTATAATGCATATTTGTATTTATTTTCTCCCTTACTAGTGAGTTCATTCCTATCTGGTTTTCATGAAGAAATTGTTTAAAATGTTTGTTTCTGATGAATATAATGGCTCACTAGTCATGTTGTGTAGTGTCTGGGAACTGTGCATATGTGTAAATGCATGTATTCACATGTGTGTGATTTGAAGGTCTAGTGTATATATACATATACATATATATATTGTTTTGTAAGAATGACATGCTGGAAACAACCTCTTAAGGAGGCAGCAATCATCACTAGGATATAGGCTTCAGAGTCACTATTGAAGGAAACTATACTTATTTGCACGTTACTTTTAGAAATAACCTTGCTATGCTTTTAGTTCTGTTTTATACATATCCCACAAGCCATTATCAATATAGCTGAGCTCTCAAATAGTTTCCTGCTTCAGTTCTGTGGAAAGTGTCTACAGCTCTTAGGTTTCCTAGAGAAGTGAGGGAGATCTGTGTTGACCTAACAATGAGAGCATGCTTGTCTACAATGTGGAATGTGGTCTGTGCAGAAACAGCCACCTGAAAAAACTAAGCATTTGTCAGAAGTGACTTTATATAGTGCACATTGAGAAACCTGAAGAACATGTCCAGTTTATCACTTTAAACCGAAGAGTTCCTTTTTAAAAAAAAAAATCTTTAAATATGTTGAAATAGATTTTGGAGTTTAATTAATGCAGCATTTTTTAAAAAGGTAAACATAATCATGCTTTAAGCACAAATTGTGAATCTATAAAACTTAAGTGCAAATATATATATAATTCCATACAAATATATATATGTATTTATAATTTGTCAAAGAAAAGCCTTCTGTGTAGTCATGTGAACATAATTATTGGCTTCTAAGACTAGCTACAATGTAAGGAAGCTGAAGAGCTGGGCAGGGCGGTGGTAAGAGTGCTTGTGTGCAAGCAGAGAGCCTGAGTTCAGATACCCAGCACTCACATAAGAACCAGCATGGCTCTCACGTGCCTGCATCCTCACTGCTGTGTGGGAAGAGATGAAAGCCACATTCGGGCTTGCTGGTGCTGGGCTATGAAAGACTCCATTTCAAATGAATAAAGTAGAGAGTAGCAAATTGGTATTCCCAATGTCTTCTATTGTGGGCACTTACATGCAACACACACACCACATGCACACACGCATGCGCACACGTACACACAATATATACATACAACTCAAACGCCACATATACACTTATACACATGTACATACATATACACATACACGTATACACACGCAACACATACACATTCACACATACAACACATACACACACAATGCATACACAGCACATCAGCACATACAACACACACAAAGCTGGAGTCTACTTCCAGTAATCGAGAGTTGCATTGAAAAAATGGGAATGTTTGCCTGCCATTAGGTGGATTTCTAAGTATATGATTGAATTTAGGCCAGATCTCCTTACTAATAGACCCCCAGATGTAGAATGATTTGAACACACTGGAAGCTTAATTTTACTCACTAGATGATCAGAGACAGGGCTTCCTGTTGGAGAAGAGCAGGTAAGTTAGAACGTTTGCTTCACCTACCATTTGGGGCCCTTGGCCTTTGGCTTAAGTTCTCTAGTCAGCTAAAGGGAAAGAGCCTTTAGCACCTGCCAATAGTGCACATAAAAGCTCTTTTCATTGGCTAGAACTTTGTTGTGCTGTGTTCTTAGCTGCAGATGAGAGTGGGAAGTACAATTTAGCTGTATACCTCAGATGAAGAGAAAACAGAACTTGTCTTTGCCATAATCCAGTGGACACAAAGGGTTAGTTAAAAAAAGGAAGGCATGGTTATTCTCTCTCTCTCTCTCTCTCTCTCTCTCTCTCTCTCTCTCTCTCTCTCTCTGAAGACAGGTGGAAAATTAAACTGTCTCAGAGGAAGCAAGAGGAGCTTCCAATGAATATTAGACTCTTGGCAGAGGAAACATGAGTTCTTTAATTCTATTCTGTGCTCCAATAACCACCATCACATAGACAGCCAGCCCTCTTCTGTCTAGAAGGTTCTGGCTACTAGAGAATTTTTGTCCGAAAAATGTATTACAAAGAAACAGCTAAACTTGGACTCTAACTCTATAGGAGTTGTCTATGTCCTGTCCTGTGGTGTTCTGGGCCATAACCCTGACCCACAAGTGCCTCTGTGGATGGCAGACAGCCAACATGAGAGCCCAGGTCTGCTCTTCTTGGTTGCATGTGCACAGTCCTTTCAGCTCTGTCTAGACTTGTTGGTTTTAACCTGGGGTGCTGTCACTGTCCTGAGCAGTGCCTCCCACCTCTAATTCCATCACAATCTTTGATGGGAACAAAGTCTGTCCTGTAACTCAGCCTACAATTGTTAGGTTGCTTTGGTTCCATATGACATCCCTACAAACGATGTTGTTAAAGGTTGAAAATAGCATTGGTGAGAACAGGAAACTACTTCAGGATGTTTGGCAAATGGAAAGCTGAGTGGCTTAGTGGCCGTTAGTGAAGACTGATACCATCTTTCATCCCAAGGCCATGGAAGAGGTTGTTCATTTAGTATTGAGTCAAGCAGAATTTACCTGCCTCAGTCACTGTATCTATACTATTGAAGCTTCTTTCCACTTAAAGAGAGAATTCAATTTTCAATGCCAAGTTATCATGGGGTCTGGTGATCCAGAGAGACTGGGGTTTGTGAGATCTGGAAGCAGCCAAAGCAATAACTGGAGACAGAGGCAGGACTGGAAGAGTGTGATGCACAGGCATGGCTAGAGAGAAATGGGTAGTAAAGATGTGGGGTGGGGAGAGTGAACTTGCTTCCAGGTAACGAGAAGACAGTACTGAGGAAAATCCCTGTGAGCCCACTGCAGTGTGGCTGGACGGTTGGATAAGGAAGAAGTTGGCTGGGAGCTCCTCATAGATGCTAGCACGTCTTCTGTGTGGGGAATGCTGTGTTTTGAGATGTGACAATCTGCTGTGTTGTGTTTTTACCAATTAATAAAAGGAGGGAAAACAGTGCATAGTCTTGAGCTGAAATTCGCCAAGAGAGCAGTTCCACCGAAGATGCTGGCACAGTGAACGCACATACACCACGGTCCAGTGGGAGCCTGTTCAGCGCTCCTTTGGCTGTGACTGTAGCGTGGTAGACACCACGGTCAGAGGAAGCCCTGTAGTTTCCAGGAAGAGCAAATTAGAGGTCCATGGGTTCATAGGTTTTCCTGTTAAACACTGCATTTCAGATCCCAGCTCAAAGTCAATGCAGTGGAGCAGACAAAGCCCATGTGTTTGACTGAAACAAGCAAAAGCCTGGATGATTTTCCCTCTCACTCTTAGGAATATGAGTCACTTTAGGCCTGGGTCTTAGTCTGAGCCCAACTGCAGTACATGTAAGGAAAAATGAAAAAACAAGGGACCAAGCAGCCCCTGAGAATCTACTACATATGTGAGTGGTCACATGCAAGAGTGAACTGGGACACAATAGGCACAGAGTGTCTCTGTTTCACACCACAAACACTACCCACAGCTTCATCTTTTCCAGTGAGGTTTGTGCAGTTGCTCCACCCAGCACTGACAGCATGAACGAACGAACGCCTCCCAGCTGCAGTTTGCTGACTTACACTATGTGCTTCAAATCCCCAACAGTTGTCATCTAGGCTTAAATTTTTTAATTTAATTTTAATTAATCAATAATTTAACCATTTAATTAATTATTATTTATCAATGTAATTAATTGGATTGTTTAATTATTAATTTATTTTTATCAGCATATATTCAGTGTGCACAGCACTGGATTTCATAAAGACAGCCTTGAGCTTTTTGACAATTACATAGCATCATGTTGTGTCCTGAAATCGTGCATGAATCCTGTGAAGCCCACAAGGTACTAAAGAAAAGGGAACTCGGCTCAAGGAACATGCAAACTAAAATGAATGAACAGACAGAACAAAACAACCCAGAATGTTCAAGCAAAAGGCAATTTGAAAGAGAATTTAAGCATACAACGTAGAGAGGTACTAAAACTTAGTACAGAGTTTATTAATGGAACCATCAATTGATGACATCACAAAGCAGCCCCACCGAGTAAGTCAAAACTGTTTGCCATTGCAGTTCACAAATGGAAGAAGAAACACCTGTCTCGTAACCAAAATCCCCTTCCACTCAGCTTCGACCACAATTCTCCCTCCTAGTTTCAAGCACCAGAAATAACTAAACACTTGTGTGCCAACTTGAATCACATCATGTCTCACTCCATTCCCCAAAGTTTTCTCTATAATGGTTTCACCAACTCTGGGACAGGAGAATTCATGGTGGTAGACTGTAAACTTTGGAAGATATGAGGAAATTGTTCCCCTTGAGTCCTTGGATCTCCAACTGTTTTCCTTATATACAATTATACACACACACACACACACACACACATCACTACAGCCAAGGCAACTTCTATTTATATACTTATTTATTTATTTTTGTTGAGACGGGATACAGACTCATGTATCCTTGAATAGCCTGGAACTCGCTCTGTAGACCAGGTTGGTGTGGAACTCCCAGAGAACCGCCTGCTTCTGTCTCCCAAGTGCTGGGATTAAAGGCGTGTGCCACCACATCCACTCTTCTGAGGCAACTTAAAGAAGGAAAGGTATTTGGGGCTCACAGCTCCAGAGGGATGGCAGACCATCATAGTCATGGAAGGGAAGCACTGTAACAGGCAGACTTGGTGACTAGAGCTGAGAGCTGAGAGCTGAGAGCTGAGGGCTCACCTCTTGGTCATAAGCGAGCAAACTGGGAATGCCATGTGGCTTTTGAAACCTCAAAGCTTCCAGTGATGGACTTCCTCCAGGAAGGCCATGCCTTCTAAGCCTCCCCAAGAAGTGACACCGACTAGGGACCAAGTAGTCAAATATCTGAGAATGTGGGGAACACCTTAAACCTCCACACATGCTAAGAACAATCATTTAAGAAACTGGTTTTATACAGTGCCTTCTTTCCCCACAGCAATAACCCTCTGAGATACTAATGACAAATCTGACACCTTTTTATCGATTAGAGGATGAGGCTCAAACACGCTGTAATTTGTCCTTGAGCATGAAAAATAAGAAAGATAGAGGGGACCTTTGGGGTCTCCCTCGCCACCCTGTTCAGCTAGCTTTGAAACACTTTTCCATGTGAGCACTAGGAATTTTAAGATATGTATTATTGTAAAGGATCTTCTTGCTAATTAGCTGGAGTAGAGAAGGATCTTCCAGCTGTTACATTAGCAGTGTGGGAATAGTAATTAGATTTGAATGGATGTGTCATAACGGAAAGAAATATCTTCCTATAGAAAATCCACAGAGGGGCAGATAAAGTAGGTCTGCAGATAAAGGCACCTGCCACCAAGCCTGGCCTCCTTCTGTAGAGGCCTGCAGCAGGCAGGATGCAGACTTGCTGGATTTAGAGAATGGTTTTGCTGGGTTTCAGGGACATTAGCTGCTACATCCTATCTTCAGGGGAACCAAACTCCTACTGTCCCATAACCGCGGATACTGTCTCAATGAGACTGCCAAGGGAAGTCTTTGGAGGTTTCAAGATGCACGGAGTGCTACAGGACCAGGGGGAAGGATAAAGGAAGAGGGCTAGAAAGTATAATTTAAAGACATTATAAACTAAGGAACATTTTATGGCTGTCTTAGTCAAGGTTTCTATTCCTGCACAAACATCATGACCAAGAAGCAAGTTGGGGAGGAAAGGGTTTATTCAGCTGTCACTTCCATACTGCTGTCCATCACCAAGGACTGGAACTCAAGCAGGTCAGGAAGCAGGAGCTGATGCAGAGGCCATGGAGGGATGTTTCTTACTGGCTTGCTTTCCCTGGCTTGCTCAGCCTGCTCTCTTATAAAACCCAAGACTACCAGCCCAGAGATGGCACCACCCACAAGGAGAACTCCCCGCCTTGATCACTAATTGAGAAAATGCCTTGCAACTGGATCTCGTGGAGGCACTTCCCCAACTGAAGCTCCTTTCTCTGTGATAACTCCAGCCTGTGTCAAGTTGACACAAAACTAGCCAGTACAGCCACCCACATTGTTTCCTTCATTTTTAACTTTCAAAGCAACTGTTTGCATATACATTAAGGTCATTAGTACTTGACTAGCTTTGTAAAGGTGCTTTATAACCCAAGGAAAGCATAAGAATACACATTTGCTCATGATTTCTTCAAAATTTAAAACTCAGGAGTTACTGTTTGGCTTATATAGAACTAGAAAATTTAGGCACCGCAAAATTTATTATTCTGGGAAAATTGAATTCTGCCTTAATCCATCCCCACTTATCTACAGAGATATATGTGGTTGTTCTGGAATATGACAATGTGCTTCTGTTCAGATGCCCCACTCTTTAACAAACAAAGCTAGAGCCCCAAATTAAGCCCGAGTCCCAGCCTAGAGGAGATTACATCTCAGAATCATATGAGCAGGCATGGCAGCCAGGACCTGTAGTCCTAGCATTCAAGAGGCTAAGGCAGAGGGGTTTCGGCAAGTGTGAGGTTAGCCTGGGCTACAGAATGAGATTCTGGGAAGGAACGGAGGGAGGGAGGGAGGGAGGGAGAGAGGGAGGGAGGGAAGGAGGGAGGGAGAGAGAGAGAAAAAAGTTGTAGTAGAAACTCAGATAGATATGGGGCTCACTTGATTCAAATCTCACAGCAGGGGGAGAGTTATAAACCTGCACCTGATGGCTTGGTCATCTTAGAGAGCCGTTACTGGAAAACAAAACTGAACCAAAAGAGAACTATGCAGCCAGGTGACCAAGCTTCTTCCTACGGTGAAGGCCTCTAGCTCCTCATTGCCTGGAATGAAGCAGATTCTCCCTGTTCTCAGTTTCCTTCTTAGGAGAAGGTGGGAGTTGCTCACCAGTGTTTTCTGATATCATGCAGCTCAGTTGAGCTTTTCTTTTTTTGCCTTTCCTTTTTTTTTCTTTTCTTTTTTTCTCTTTAACAAAACAATGAAATCGTGAGTGAGCACAACATGGAAGAGAGAAATTCAGAAGTATGAGCCCTGCCCATGTTGATGCTCACAGTGGTCCCAGAAAATCTCCTCACAGCTTTTGTTGCTACATGGGATAATTTGATGCTGCCTTAAATAATTATCAAGGTATAAAGGTTCAAGAAGTCAGAACACTGTGGTATTCCAAGCACCCGCAGCTTACAGGTGCAGCCATCCAGGCCAGCACCTTGGCTTCAGTGTCCCACTAAAACTTCTGCACATTCTGTTGCTGTAAAACTTGGGCACAGCGTTGGATATCTATAGCTCCAGGACAAGGGAGGCTGAGGCAGGAGGATGATGAACTCAAAGTTATCCAGATACATATTGTGAGATTCTGCCTCAAAAAAAAAAAAAAATGTTTGTTCCTGAGCATTTATGAAAAGGACAAGTTTTGGTCCTCCCCAAGGCTTCTAGTCACCAGAGCCTCCAGACAGTATTAGAATGGCCAGAAACAGGAGGAGTGGGAGGACGTGCAATTAAATTCATGCTTCCTTCTCTGCTCTAACCCTCAAAGTTCTGCCCTGGAGAAGACTAAGTCTGCTATGCGGATCAAGGGAAGTGATCCTCCCCTTTCTGAACTCAAACATGCTGTGCACGTGAGGGTAGGAAAGGTCTGTGGACTTCTCTAATTGTCCTAGGTGAACCAGCTTTGAATTCTACAGACAATAGCTGGAAGCTGAGCGGTCTCAGTTAAACATTATTTTAAAATGATAAAATCTACATGCCATCATTTGATAATGCGTAGTCCAGCCGTTCCCCTCTCTTCATACAAAGTCTCTGCTTTAGTCTTCCATGACAGTGAGGTGTGTCCTAACTTATCATAACTCCAGTCTCATGCTCACATTGACTTCAGCGATTGGGGTTACCAATGCCGGCCAGATGTGCACAAGTGCCCGCCAGATGTGCTCAGATCCTATACTGAGGCTCCTGTGCCTGCAGAAAGGAAACCATATTTCTCACACCCTACCCACAAAGCTCCTCTTGGGTCTGTGGAGAAATGCTTCATATATTAAAGATTAACTACTGAGCCAAGAAACACAACTTAGTTACCAACTGGTTGGTTTTAGTTTGTCTTGTTTTCTGTGATCAAATGAAGCTTTCCCTTTTCAGCCAACAGTGTTAGGGCAGAGCAGTTGTGTATCCTGAAGGGCTTGTTCGAGAGCAAATCAACTGTGAATTTTGAGGAAACTGTATAGCTATTTCCTAGAAAGAGTGTGTCTAATTCATGTTTTGATTCCCTCCTGGTGTGCTGTGTGCTTTAAGGGCAACTTGGCCAGGCAGGCTGTAATGGAGGGAGCCCATTTTCACTGGAGTGGTTTTCAGCTACAGAGCCAAAGCCTGCCGCCATTCATTGTTTCTGTTTTAATCCGAGCCAGAGTCTGTTTAAAACTCCTTGTGACTGACGTTTACTGTACGGTGGTTCTGTGGTAGTAGTATGTGAAGTGTCTGCTAAGCGCCGCAGCTATGAGTCACTCAGAAAGCCACATGACATGTTTACTGGCTTGTTCTGTTCTGTGTTCCTCTTCCTAGGATATCAATAACAAGAGTGACAGCTGACATTTCTCTTGCTAAGAGGTCTGTCCTCAACAATCCTAGCAAGAGAGCAATAATTGAACGTTCCAACACCAGATCCAGCTTAGGTAAGACGTTTTCATATGGGCATTTGGGGTATGGGTGGGGAATATCTTGTCCTACTTGGGCACTGACCTGCCTGGAAAAGGACTGAATATCTGTGGAGAAAGCCAGCTGTTGGACAGGACAGGGGCAGAGTCCTGCAGCAGCCAGATCCCTTCCCTCTCTCCCTCCCTCCTTCCCTCCCTTCTTCCTCATCCTTTCTTTCTGTCTCCATCTCTGTCTCTCTCCCCCTCCCTCCCTCCTCCTCCTCCCCCTTTGTCTGTCTGTCTCTCTCCCCCTCCTTCCTCCTCCTCCCCTTTCTCTGTCTCTCTCTCCCCCCTCCCTCCTCCCTCACTCTTCTCCCTCCCCCTCTCACTTCTAGACACTTAGTGTGGTGGGAGCAGACTCCTCAGGCTCTTCTACCCAGTTGCTGTTGCACCATGGGGAACCACCTATTTCCTTTCCCCTAAACATCACAATAAGGCTTCTGTTGTAGGTGGCACATGGCTGACATGGAAGGAAACAAGATGTTTAGAAAAGGAAGGTAATGATATTCTTGTGTGGCTAACTGGTAGACTCAGAAGAGTCACACCTTTCAGTAGAAACGGTGACTACCATGACGGACCTGCAGAGAACTTAAGCTTGTCTTTTCTGGGTACTTGTTGGAAAGCATCTTCAAAAAAATGCTCCCCTGAGGGAGAATATAAAGTTTTCGAAGAGTTGGTGTGTGCATAGAAGTGAGCCACTCTGGGGAACGTTTCCCTGAGCCCATGGAAATAATAGTTACAGTTTTGGGAGCTGAGAGAAGGGTGTGAACATCTGTAAATCCAGCACCTGGGAGGTGGAGTCAAGAAGACCAGGAGTTCAAGGCCAGCATAGACTACATAAGACCTTGTCTCAAAAGCGAGCAAGCAGACAAACAGAGCTAATTTGGGCACAAGGAACATCGCTAGTTCCAAAGATGCTGGAACACTCCACTCTAGCAGTAAAGAGTGTTTATTATGGGCCTCCAGCATCGGATTCTATGGCTGTCCCAGCTTTGTTTACCAGCAACAGGTTTACGAAGAAGCTTCCCTTAGCACCCCTCTGAGAGCCTGTCTGATTGTTGACTTTCTTGAAGAAGATGAGATAGGTAGATAAAAGGGCCTTTGCCTTTCTTATGCCTTACTTTGCTTATTATACTGTGTATGCAGATTTTTCAACTACTGGGCTCACCCACTATGTGATGTGGCCTTCTCCATATCTACCCAAGTTCCACCAATGCTTACAGCACAGGGCCATTGCCCAAGGGCTTTGAGTGTTGCAGCAGTGAATATGAACCCACACTCCAGTTTATTGCTGGTGCAGGGGAAATAAATCCCTGGTGTTTCTGAGCTTTTTGGATGGAGACATAGAGCACCTTGTAGATTCTGGTCCTGGGTCAGTGCCATTTGTATTACTGCCTTTTCGTTTCTTCAGAAAAATATCAAACATGATTTTACATTATTTTATAATGATATGTGAGGCTTGGAACTAAAGTGAGGTCAGTTTGTTCTGCTGTAGTTCTGCCTAGAACCGCTCCTTTAAATCTGTGGCAAATCGATTAAAGCACAAATTGAGAACCTACCCCAATATCCTTCTGCTGAAACGGACTGCAGGAAAAATTGGTTTTACTTTCCAAATGGCCTTCTTGAGAAGAATTTCTTTTTAAATTGTTTCCGACATGCTAGGGAAAAAATGGATATATGTTCATTATTACTAGCAAATGTAGACTATTATCTCATAAGAACTTGGCAGAGATTTCCTTAAATAACTACCCTGAAAGCTGGTTACTGGAGAGTCAGAGTGGAGCCTTTCAGTTCATTAGTATTGGATAATGTGAAAGTGATATGTGTTTTGTCTACTTAAATTCATATTTCAAAAGAAGATTATCTCTTTATTTGTGTGTGTATGCCACGTGTACGTGGGCCGGTGAGAAGGCCAGAGAGGTCATCTGGTTCCCTGGAGCAGGATTACAGGTGGTTGTAACGTGGATGCTGAGCTTAGTCTTCCGGAGGAACAGCGAGTGCCCCTAACTGCTAAGCCATGCCTCTAGCCCCCGTAGTCATACTTTTGAACATAGATCACACATTAAATGTCAGTGATTCTTTAAGAATGAGAGGCTTTTGCTTCTGTGCAAAGTCTTCCCTTTAGTAGAATCGAATTCAGATTCGGGGCATGACCCACTACATCGAGTGACTCAAACTCTATGAAGGACTACTTGTCCCTATTCTCCATTTTTGAGACAGTATAGGTTTTTGAGACTGCAGTACAGAATGCAGTCTAGGCTGAAACTCTCTGTGCTTCCCAGGATGACCTTGAAGTCATGATCCTTCTGCCTCAGTTTCCCAACTATTGCAATGCCAGGTATGCACTACCGAGCTCAACTTTTATATTTCAGAAAAACATATACTTCGCTCATGTGTTTTCCTTCACACAAACAAAGAAGAAGCAGCAGCAGAAGAGGGGCTTGTAAACCATAGTAGCACTAATGCATCTCACCACAGTACTTGGGAAGTAGGGACAGAAAGACCACAATTGGTTTGACCTACATGGCAAGGCTCTGTCTCAAAACAAAGTACTTGGATTGCTTCAGACATTTGAAAAGAACTAGCCATTTTTATTTGACTAATTTAGAAGGTGCAGATTCGGGCCACTTGATGATCATAATCAATCAGATAGGTTTGAATCAAGATACAGGACAGCATTTGAATATAGTCAACTCTGTGTGTGTTTGTGTGTGTGTGTGTGTGTATGTGTGTTAGTTATACTTATAGTAACTATACCTTAGACAACTCCATTGGCTCTAAAGCTTAAATTCAACTAGAGTTGGTAATCTTCCGATTGTCTGAGGAAACTCACAACCATTAGCCAGGATACAAAAATGTGCATAACAGTCCCTTTCCATTCCTCGAACGTGTTTCCTAAATGTGGATCTTGTTAAAAGCAACCCCCAAAGGGAATCACTGTAGCTATATAAATAACGCCATGGTAGGCCGAGTGTATAAAGCACACCAAGAGAGCTGGCTCACGTTCTTCTACCAGTGTTTTATTCTAAGCACAATTTTATCTTTAGAAAAGATTTTTTAAAAGAACAGACTCTGCGTGGCATACACCTTTAATCTCAGCACTCAGGAGCCAGAGGCAGGCAGACCTCTGTGAGTTAGAGACCAGCCTAGTGGACATAGCATGTTCTAGGCCAGCCAGACCTACATAACAAGACTATGTCTCAAAAAGAAAAAAAAAGGTATTTGTTAGACAGGTCTATGAAAGTTCAGTTTGTTCTACTGTATAGACAGATACACACATCTGAAAGCTTACACTATTTCTTTTTTAGCATAAGTAATAATTACTGAGACTAACCACTACCTGCCATTTTATTTGCTTTCTCTTTTAGCGGAAGTACAGAGTGAAATTGAAAGAATTTTTGAGTTGGCAAGATCTTTGCAATTGGTTGTTCTCGATGCAGACACCATCAACCACCCAGCACAGCTGATAAAGACATCCTTAGCACCCATCATCGTCCATGTGAAGGTCTCGTCCCCAAAGGTAATCACTGCATCCCTGTCTACAGTCTAGAAGCTTCCCTCTTGAGGGATTTCTTGGCCCTTTGAGTTTTGGGGGCAAAAGTATGTCTCCAAAGTCTGTTAATGAGTACATTTTAAAATAGCACTTAAGTTCTAGGGATCTGAGGGTAGACGAGAATAATACTACATCTCTCCGAGAAGTTCCTGCCTGCTGTCAGCTTGATAAAATACAAACAGAGCTCAAGGAAGGAAAATTAAAAGTAAACTCTAGCTTTTCAAGAGTCTAGCTTTTACATATTCCCTCTTGGCCAATGTCCTGTTTGATACAGATTCCTAAATCACCTGTATTCTCTGCCCAGTTGGGAGAGGGAGTATATAATCCAGAGAGAGGTCTTAAGCAAGGTGAAAGATGGCCATATAAACATCTCCCCCAGCAATCCCACAGGCCTTCTCATCTGTGTGTAGCTGGGCTCCTTAAGGAGCATCTTCCTTGGTTAGGCACAACTGGCCATGATGGAATGACTGGAATAGAGGAAGAAGGCCCAGATCCCACTCTTGGTTTTGATGTCCTTTTATTTCTTACATTTACTTAGCTGTCTTTTTATTTTATTTTATTTTTTTTAAGTCTGTGTGTGAACTTGTGCTGTCACAGCTTATGTGCGGAGGCCAGAGGACAACTCAAGGAAGTAAATTCCCTCCTTTCACCATGTGGGCTCTGAGGACTGAACTCAGGTCCTCAGGCTTGGTAGCATTCACCGTTACCCACTGGGCCTTCTCACTGTTCCTGCTTTTGCTTTTAAACAGTGATGGTGTTCTAAAAATAAATATGAAACCGATACCCATGAGACGTGTTGCCTTAATACTTAGCTCCTTTCCAAGGCCTCCTAGAATGAGTTTGGTTTGCCTAAATGCAAATTCAACCCTCTATCCAAACAGCGGGTCTCCTTTTGTGGTTAGAGAAAAGCCTAGAGAAGCTGTGACTTGTCACCCTCCCCAAGTTCTCAGCCTCTTGGGGGGCACAACTCTTCTGCAGTAAGAGTGGGACTCCCAAACCACGGTCAGGTAGCTCTGGAGAGTGGGTAGAACAGACCAGCATTCCCTTGACCACTGCAAGTGTCCTTGTCCCTAGTCCAAGCATCCTCTGTCGTGAGGCTGTCACCCGCACCCCCACTGCACCACTGTTGTGCTGTCTGGAAGTCCAGGATCAGGCACTTGCATGGACTCATGCTCTAAGGTATCACAGAACTTCACGAAGGACCACTGTTGAAGTGGAGAAAGCCCTGCTTTAACATAAGCAAAAAATGAAAGGGAGAGTGTATGGTCAAATGCAGCTACAGCTATGCCCAAAGCTGTAGATATAGTCTGTCTTTTGTCCAGCAATGTTTCAATACAAATGCTCTTATCTAGGTTTTCAATCCTGAAATAGTTTGATTAATTTAAAATTAAATCAACTATTTCATTAATTATTGAAAAATATGACATGTATGACCCTGATACCTGGCATGAAGATAATGAACTGAAGTATTACTGAACCAAATAATATCAAACTATTGGCTCAACATAAGGAGGAACAGACCAGCTCTTCCCCTTTGACAGGAAGCTTTGAAATCTGCAAGAGACATAAAGTCTAGGTGGGAAGAGGGGCTGTCATCAGGACCCCACAGGGAGCTGGGGCAGGATGGCTATGTCCAGACCACTCTAGGCCCGCAGCACAGAGATCCTACATGGGTCATTTCTCACACTGAGAGCCTTTTTACTAATCCTCGGGGTTACATAAACTGGAGAAAAAAAATCTGAGCCCAGTGTATGTGGTTTCCTTTCAACTCATTGACAGTCTCCTGGGTTCCTGTCATCTTGTCAGGTTTTACAGCGGCTGATTAAGTCCAGAGGAAAGTCCCAAAGCAAACACTTGAATGTTCAACTGGTGGCGGCTGATAAACTGGCCCAGTGCCCGCCTGTAAGTAAAGTCTCTTTTTCTCTTAATCATTGATGACCGTATAAGAGGGAGTGTTTTCCTCCAATATTACATCATGGCTTTTATTCTTCAGAGGTGGTGATGGTGGTGGTGGTGAGTGGTGGTGGTGGTGGTGAGTGGTGGTGAGTGGTGGTGGTGGTGAGTGGTGGTGGTGAGTGGTGGTGAGTGGTGGTGAGTGGTGGTGGTGAGTGGTGGTGGTCGGTGGTGAGTGGTGGTGAGTGGTGGTGAGTGGTGGATGTGGAGGTGGTGAGTGGTGGTGAGTGGTGGTG
>NC_034592.1:39122462-39124552 GCF_900095145.1 Mus pahari | reverse complement strand
GTGAGCGGTGGTGAGTGGTGGTGGTGAGTGGTGGTGGTGGTGGTGGTGGTGGTGAGTGGTGGTGAGCGGTGGTGAGTGGTGGTGAGTGGTTTCTTGGAGTGAGCTGCTGATGTTACATTGGGTGGGCTCAGACTTCCAGGACAGGACAGTGTCTGCCTTGTCCTGAGAGCTGAACTCCGAGTCTGAAATCCACTCTCTTTCCTTGCAAGCACCCAGGCACCACCACCAGTCACACATGTGTGCACTTGTAAGAAAAGAGCAAAATAAAATATGCCAGCTCACCTTCCCTTTACCCTCCCGCTAGAAGATACTGGCGGGAAGGAAATAGTGTAAGGTTGAAGGTCAAAGCTGAATTGCGACTAGAGGTCTCGGTGCTGCTAACAGATAAAGGGATAAGTGTTGAGGGGTGAAAGTCTGCAGGCTGCCTAGTGTCATTGATAGAAAACACCTGCAGGATTGGAAGGCGCACATTGCCAGGCTGGGCTGGGCTGGCAAAGGTAACAGTTGTCACAGGCATCCAGAGCATGGTAGGTCAGCCATATATGCGGCTGCTCAGTTGACTGATGGTTTCTGTGCCTAGGTTTCTCTAAAAGAAATAACCATTGTCTTGGTTGGTTCACTAGATTTTTTAAAAATGTTTATATAAGGGTCATGGATGCCCTGTGAAAGTATAGAATCCAATTCATGTACTTGGAGAGATGACACAGCAAGGCTGCTCAAAGCACAGACAAGTTGTATAAACCTGAGCAATATGCCTACTGCACAGGATTGGGGTAAAAAATCCAAGAGGCCCCTGCGTGCATGTGAGAGAAAGTTCTTAGAACAGCGCCTAGCACACGATACAGGCTGTCCAGGAGCCGCTGTCACCATTCCCAGGTATGCTCCGTGTTGTGCCATGCCTGGTCTGTTAGACTCTGTGAAGATGCTCCTCCTCTCAGGTTCAAGGCTGGACCATACTTCCCCGTCACAGTGGGCTCATAATAAATGTGTGGTGAAAGAGTGAAGAACGAATGAAAGGATGTACAGATGAGAAAAGCAAGAACAACAATACGTCCTTTCATTAGATGTTTAGCAGGGGCGGGACAGCTCGCCGGATGCTTTCCACTCTTTGTCATCCTCATTCTGAATAAAGTCCCACTTATCGTCGAAGTAACTTAAGCCAGAGTTGATTGATGAGTCTGTTGAGATCACAAAGCAGATTAAGATTAGAAGTGGGTCTGGCTTCCAACCAGTTTCTTCTTCTCCACCAATACCTACCTTCCCTCACACAATACAGTTATCAGGTTACCCACCCTGCAGATAGACCCAGGGATCTACGCTTAGTGCCACGCAGCCTACTAAGGATGTCATTTACGGAGTGGAATATTTAGTTAAAACGCTGAGAAACTATAGAAGAATGTGTCACCCAACCCTGGCCCTGTCATATTTCACAGTTGTAGAAAAATCATCTTTACTGAAGATTATTTCCCCAGTATTACTTTAGCAAAATAATCTTTATAGGTACTAAAAGCCAGGAACTGTGCGATTCATTCTGCTATTTAGGACAATTTTAGAATCGTAGTTATAACCAGTTTGGTATTCACTAAAAACAGAAATGGAGTTACAAGAGATTTATTGGAGAAAATATCTTTTCTTCTTATGTCAGTTTATTAACACTCAGTTAAAGTGACTATAGAGAAAATAATGTACGACTTACTACAATTGAGGTTTTTGAGGTGCTGAGGGCATTACTGGAGTTTTTAGAGTGAAATCCTTGGCTTCAGTCGCCCTAACAAGCAAGGTCCCACCACCTATCATCAGTGTGCCGACTAAGCAGAGGGAAATCAGTATGACCACTCTGGGGAGAAGAACAAAGGGATCCAGCAGTTCCCTATGAAGTCCTCCTTCAGGATGCTGGCATCAAGTTTTGGCTTAAATAAGGGACAAGAATTTCTGGTCCTAGGCCAGGCGTGGTGACGCACGCCTTTAATCCCAGCACTTGGGAGGCAGAGACGGGAAGATTTCTGAGTTCGAGGCCATCCTGGTCTACAGAGTGAGTTCCAGGACAGCCAGGGCTACACAGAGAAACCCTGTCTTGAAAAACCAAAAAA
>NC_034592.1:39116542-39122395 GCF_900095145.1 Mus pahari | reverse complement strand
AATTTCTGGTCCTGGTGTGGTCCAGCTCATCATTAACACATCACATCTCCTTCTGCCCTACAAGCTGTCACCTGTGGGAAACCTCTTCTTCCTCGGACACCACGGCTCCAGCCTTTCTATGCACCACCTAAGGGTTCCTGAGTAAATTCTAATCCCTTGGAGTTTGTTGCGTCAGTAGTCTGATAGCCCAAGAGAAGTTCACAAGTACAGTGTCTTCCCTCATGCCACGATGGTTACAAGCGTCCGTTACCGTGGTGCATCTGCACAATGTGCTGCCTCTGAGATCAATGGGACCAAAATTAAACACATTCACATTCGTACATGTAAGCCACATAGTGGATTTGTCTCCAGGTCTGCAATCTCAACTTTTCAGGGTACTGGGAGGACTTCCCTCCTCTACCACTACATTAGCAAGACAGACACATTCTTGTTCTGAATAATTGGTCAGAAAGCCTAGCATTTTCAACAAACAGTCAGAGCAATTAAGGTTACCATGTACCTAACATTTTCTAAGTGTGTGATATTGTGTGCATAGCATTTTTTCCCTTCTGGGAAAGAATCATGTGCTCTATTTTGGCCCACATGAAGAAATGTTCAGATCACAAAGGCTAGAAGCAATTTAAAAATGGGTCTGCATTTATCCCTTCACTGCAAGACATCATTATCACTGTCTCCCAGAGCCTGGCGATCACTGGGACATTTTAGCTCCTTTGAAAGGATCTGCAGGTTGCTTACTTGGCTTATAGGTCCCCAGTCTGCTGAGTCAGCAGACTCCAGGAGCAGGGTCTCCCACTGCAGTGATGTCACAGCCAGCAGCTTCTGAAAAGAGACCTCACAAAAGCCACTCATGGAGAAATATAACTTTCTGTAGCTAGAAGGATGAGTCTGGGTCCAGGGACTATCGGGTACAAACTAGTGGATGATCTCAGATGGGGAAAGGAATACTTTTTTTTTTTTTCTTAAAAAGAAATGCTAATGTAAACACTGGTCATCAGGTTTCTTTGTTTAGAAGTCCAGTTTTGCTCACGTGCTCTCTGTACCTCCAACAGGATAGAGGATATCTTGTGCATCTCAGTCATGTGTCTGCAGGTCTTTTTCCACAGAAAAGCCTGTGGGTTTAATGTTTCATGGAACACTTAATGGGAAATACAGTTCTGTTCCAATCTTCTCTTTTTACAAGTGAGGGAACTGAGACGAAGAGGCGGTGACCTGGCCTCCCAAAGGCTGGATGTCTTGGGGAATGATAGTGTCTTAATTCAGGGAGACTCTAGATCAGTGGGACTCAACCTGTGGGTCACGATCCCATTGGGAGTTGCATATCAAATATCCTGCATATCAGATATTTACATTATAATTGATAACAGTAGCAAAATTACTATTATAAAATAGCAACAATATAATTTTATGGTTGGGGTCACTATAATATGAGGAACTGTATTAAAGGGTCACAGCATTAGGAAGGTTGAGAACCAATACTCTCGATGGTAAATAGCAATAGGTTAGTTACTACATATATTAGAGTTTCTGTTGCTATAGTAGAACACTATGACTAAAAGCAACTTGGAAAGAAAAGGGTTTGTTAAAACTTGTAGTCCATGACAGGAACTCAGGTCAAAAACCTGGGAGATGAACTAAAGTGGAAGCATTTGAAGAACTCTGCCTAATGGATTGTCCCTTGATGTTTTCTCAGCCTGCTTCTTAGAGCACCCAGGACCACTAACCCAGGGGGAGCACTGCCCACAGAGATCCATCATCAATCTAGAAAACTTTGGGAGGCATTTTCTCAATTGAGGTTCCCTCTCCCCAAATGACTCTAGTTGTATCAAGTTAACATATAGTAGCCAGCACACTGCATAGTCTCCACAAGAGAGAACACTGGGCTTCACTGGAAAGTATTTTGCTAAGAGAAGAGTCAATAAACATTTTACTGAAGGGCCAGATAGTAAATAATGAAGGCTTGTTGAGCCATATGGTATTCTTTCCAAAACTCTTCAACTTTGCCTTTGAGTAGCAATGAACGTGCATGTAAACCATGGGAATGACTGAACTCCATTCAAACTTTGTAGAAACCAGAGGCAGGGCCAGTGCAGCTGAAGGAAATTGCCACTCTTCTAGGACAAACTTTGTCATCTATTGCTGCAAAATAAATAGTCATAAAAGTGGAGATTTCAAACAGTGGCTGGTGGGTAGCAACCAGCTGATGGCTGACTGGTCTCTCAGCAGGGGTAAGTGCGAGAGACTCAACATGTTCTTCCTTTCCACTTGGTTCACGAGCCCGTTCAGGGCTACGGGCTTCTACATGATCAAATACCACAGTCTCCTCAGGGTCCGTCTTAGGTTCCATCCCAGCATCTCCTCAGCATTTAGCTGATCCAAGTGATCACAGAGGCCTTACAGATTGAAGGAGAGAGGGCATAATGTTCCATCTCAGTGCAGAGAGGACCAAGGAATTTGTGGTCATTTAAAAGTCAGCTCTAGGAAGAAAACAGTTAACACCCAGTAAAGAGGCAAACTGGAAAGTGTCCGCAGGCCCTGGGATGCAGGAGCCCCTGCAGACTCTTTGTTGTGTGGATAGCCAGTGTATTAGTTAGGGTTTTACTGCTGTGAACAGACACCATGACCAAGGCAAGTCTTATAAAAACAACATTTAATTGGGGCTGGCTTACAGGTTCAGAGGTTCAGTCCATTATCATCAAGGCAGGAGCATGGCAGTATCCAGGCAGGCATGGTGCAGGAGGAGCTGAGAGTTCTACGTCTTCATCCAAAGGCTGCTACTGGAAGACTGACTTCCAGGCAACTGGGGTGAGAGTCTTAAGCCCACACCCACAGTGACACACCTACTCCAACCAGGTCACACCTATTCCAACCAGGCCACACCTCCAAATGGTGCCACTCCCTGGTCCAAGAATATACAAACCATTACAGCCAGATTATGTGTTATGAGATAACACATATGATGGACATAAACTTAGCAAAACCACTGAGTGCCTTTCCCATGGACAACACTGCCAGATATTGTTATCGACTTTGAATTATAAGAATGGGCAGCATAGAGAGACATGGGGGGAAACATGTTGAGATTCTCATCTTTGTGTGAGCGCTACCAATTAGTGGCAAGAACTGATTTTTTTTTTCCTTTAGTGCCTTAAAAAAAGAGCTTCTGCCAGAGTCTGCCACAACTATTTGTCTTTACTTTTTATCTCCACAAGACGGCCTAGATCCTTAAACAGCAACAGATATCTAAATGTGGACTCTAGTTTCCATTTAGTGAGCTGAGTGCTCCAGAGCTCAGGGACTTTGATAATGCAAATAACGCAATTTTGATGTGAAGGTAACATTTACTAGCTGCTTGTTATGTAATTAGTATTAGAGTTGAGCCATCCACCCATGCTAATTTATAGAAACATATGTATTCTTTCACTGTATTTATAGATTTTAATCGCCTTCTTCGGGGTATGAGCATCTTTTCCTTTTGGGAGAAAAGGCCCAGTAGCGTGGTAACAAGAGAAGCGTAATGCTTGGTGAGAAAAGCAGATAGACAATGGGATGACAAATGAAATATAATCCTTTAATCCCACTTAGTTACAGGCTGGCTTGTATTACCAAATGCTGACCCGGTGGCTCTTTGAGCTGCTAATGGCTTTTTGTCTGTATAAAATGCCATCGACCACTTCTTCTTTAAGAGGTGAGTTCATCTTCTCAGCAGAGGCTTGCTTGTAAACCTCTAACATTCTCAGAACCAGAATGGTTCTCTTCTCGCCTACTTTATTTTCCATTGCTGCATGGACTCCACGTCATCTTATCATCCAGGCAGGTGCCGAGGGGAATTTTCCACTGCCCAGTTCCAGCAATATTTAAATTATTGAGAATCGTACAGATTCACTTGTCTACTTGACAGATACTCTTCGATGCTGCATTCATTCCTATGAAACCCTGGATGCTCGATGTTTAATTTTTCATACTGCTTTTTAAAAACAGGGTAATCTGCTCCACATCTTCTCTTCAAGAAACAAGGCCTCACAGGATCGGATTTCATTCTACACATTTCTAGAAATTTCAAGCAACCAACCTGGGTGTCATATGGTAGAAATGGTCCCTTTCCTCCAGGGCTATGATATAACACATAGAATTGACATAAACTTAACAAAGCCATCGAGTGCCCGATATTGTTACCGTCTTTGAGGAATCAGAATGGGCAGCATAGAGAGACATGGGGGCGAAACATATTGAGATTCAAAATCAGTGTTCCTATATTCTCACCTTTGTGTCAGCACCACAACTGTGGCAAGAACTGATGGTTTGTTTGTTTTTTTTTTCTTTACCACTATTATTTGTCTTTACCACTATTATTTGTCTTTCCTTTTTATCTCCACAAGACGGCCTAGATCCTTAAACAGCAACAGATATCTAAATGTGGACTCTGGTTTCCAGCTAGTGAGCTGAGTGCTCCAGAGCTCAGGGACTTTGATAATGCGAACAACACAATTTTGATGTGAAGGTAACATTTACTGAATGCTTGTTATGTAACTAATATTAGAGTTGAGCCATCCAGCCATGCTAATAATGACAGCATATGCTGGTCATTCTTCTTAAATGTTGGCACCTTAGAGGCCTCTCTATATTACAATAGTAAAGAAATGGAGGTGTATGGATCCTTAGTATTGCCTACTTCCTCTTAGAAATAGGAGAGATGACACACATGATGTTATATCTACACACATGAAATAATGAAAGCAAGGTATAAACCATGGGTTTTGCACACATATGATCTCCTGTCTAGCTAAAAATTGGGAGTGAACCATCTTTTTAAGGAGTAAAACTAGGGGCTGGAGAGATAGCTTATTGGTTAAGAGCACTGGCTGCTCTTCTAGTGGACTTTGGGACTCCCAGCGCCTACATGGCATCTTATAACCTTGTGTAACTCCAGTTCCAGGGAACCCAGTGCCCTCTTCTGACCTCCTTGAGCACCAAGTATTCATGTGGTGCACAGACATCTGTGCAGGCAAAACCACTCATACACATGAGGTAAAAAACAAACAAACGAATGAATTTAATCTAAAACTAAAGGGAGGTAAAGCTAGCAGCATAATTGGTTTCTAAGGTTTCTAGACTTTGTGTTAAAAATAATAAGTTACGACTTCCTCCATTAACACGGTGGACGGGATACCTGAGTAGTTTGCATTTTGTAGTCATTAAGGGAAACTAACCAGCCATTCTCTGTATGTTCTCCCTCCCAAAAGAAGACAAACAAATGACATTTACTCCCTTCCTGAAGACTGGTGATTGCTTTGTAAAAGCTGGAGGGGCCATTTCAGTTTGCTCCTTGTCTGGGTTTTAGCACAGACGGGCTCCTGCAGAGGCACGCAATCGTCCCGCGGTGAAACTGCTTGACAAGGGAGGTGGGGAGGTACTTGGGACTCCTTGAAACATCGAAACCCTTCCCACTTTCTTATCTCTTCTGAGCCTTGCTCTTCTCCCAGCTCTGAGTGTGTTGCAGGCCTGTTCCTACCACCTAGAACTCCCAGTGCTTTTGCACTCTGTGCTTCTGTGACCCGTTAGCCAGACAACAGGTCTCCTGCCTGTTCCCGCTGGCTTGCTGTTTGTTTTCATTAGCAGCCACAGGGGTCCCACATGCCTCAACTGCAGAAAGGGCTCCATCCTAGGATGCCAGAGGTGTCCAGCATGCCAGCTCTCTGGACCAGGCCCTGCTTCTTTGTTTTTTTTTTTTTTTGAAGAGAGGTTTATTTTTTATTTTTTTATTTTTTTATTTTTTTTATTTTTTTTATTATTATTTTCTTTATTTACATTTCAAATGCTATCCCGAAAGTTTCCCATACCCCTCCCCCCACCTCT
>NC_034592.1:39079007-39116202 GCF_900095145.1 Mus pahari | reverse complement strand
TCTTGCTGGCATGAGCATTAGTATCTAGGTTTGGTGGCTGATGATGGGATGGACTCCCGAATGGGGTACTCTCTGGATAGTCCATCCTTTCATCAGGCTTCATAGCGGAGGGGCAAACGCTCTCTGCAAGGGACTTTTGTCGATTAAATGGTTCTCTTTGTCTCTTTCCATGCTCAGGACCTCCTGCATTGCATGGGAAGTGGCTGATGAGACATGACTTTTACATTCATTCTAAAATGCGGCAAGGCTGGCTTTCAGAACTGGTTTGGTTGCTTCGCTTTGAATTTCTCTTTGAGTTTGTATATCCATGTTAAAAATCCCCCTCCTGGTGTCATTCGAGTGCTTTGTTCTGTTCTGTTCAGCTGTGTTATTTTCCTAAACAGTTAGAAGAAGAATTGTCAAGATACACAGTCTGTAAAATTCTTCCCAGTCAGAAATAAGTACGTATGCCAGGATCATTCAGAAGGTGAAATTTGCTATCTTTATGCTTTTGAAAGCCTGGGAACAGTTTCCAACCATCCTCTACCATATAGCAGTTAAAAAACCAAAACACAAAAACCAGCAGTTTGCCAGAACTGATCAGGCTTAAGCAAACAGCCCTGTGCTGATGTGTCCAAATGCTACCCACTGGCAAAGGGAAGCACTTTGTTAAAATTTGGTGCATTTAACTGTGCTGATTGTGGTTTCCATAGTGATGGTGAAATGGGGGCCAGCCAAGTCCATATACACCTCACTCTGCACCTTGCAGTCTGTTTTTTCTCTTTACATGAAAATTTTTCAGTTAAATTATCAAATATTAATTGTATAGATTAGTGGGTTCACTGCTATTCATTAATACACTATGCATTGTGTACATCCACCCACTCTTCTGCAACCTGGGACCCCCTGCCCACGTTCCCCCACCACCCTTCTCTATTTGTCTCTATCACCCAATTCCTTTCTCTTCTCCTGCCTTCTGTTCCATTCAGCCCTTCTTCAGGTTGACTTGCTCATCTCCATACCTGAATAAGGTGTGTTTAGCTGCATCTGCATTTTTTCACTCAATGCCCCTTCTCTAGTCCATCCCTTGTACCATGCCTTGAATAGTACTCTATTATATAATTGTACTGCATTTTCTTTACCCACACATTTATTATAGGGCACCTGGGTTGGTTCCACATTTTGGCTATTATGAATAGTGCTGCGATGATCTTCGGGGTGCAAGTCTATTTTAGTTATAAATACTTCATCTCAGATCATGTGGTTCTTCTACTTTTAATTTTGTGAGGAGTCTCCATTTCTTTTCCGGTCTACGCTCCTGTCCAGCCTCACCGAGGGTGTGTAAGAGTTCCCACCATTTCCTCTATTTGACAATACCCATTCTAACTGGAGCGAGAGGCAATCTTAACTGTGGTTATTTTTGTTACGCTGTTTGTTAAGAATCAAACCAAGCCTAGGAAATGCTAGGCAAGGACTTTAGGGAAGAACTGTGACTCCAGACTTGTTTTGTTTCTCTATAGACAAGGTCTCATTCTGTAACCTAAGCTGGCCTAGGATTTGCCTGGCTGACCTCAAATGTGTGATTCTTCTGCCTCAGCTTCCTGTGTGTTGGGACTACAGCCTTGAGCCAATACGCTGTGCCTGTTGTGGTTTGATTGATTTGCGTTTCTCTTATAATACAACCACAGTGAAAGGGAACTTTAGTTTTGTGCTTGTTGGACATTTGCATGTTCCATTTTAAGAAGTATCTGTGATGTTCATCCTTTTGAGTTCCTTCTGTGTTCTGATGTCAGTGTGCAGCTTTCCATTTGCAGATATTTTTCTTCCAACCTCGTCTCTTAATCTTGTTTTGCTGTGTCAGTATTTCTTAGTTTGATGTGAACTCATTTGTCTATTTTGACTTTTGTCACCTGTGTGTTTAGATTACTATCATCCCCCACTACCACCACCCTCTCTCTCTCACACACACACACATACGCACACACACACACACACACACACACACATATCTTAAAGTAGTTCCCCTGTTTTCATATATTAATTTCATGGTTTCAGGTTTAATTCAGGCTTAAGGGTTAGTTATATCCCTGTTCCAGTTTGAACTGGATTTCTTGTGTGGCGAGAGAAAAGGATCCACTTTTATTCTTCTGCACGAGCAATATTCAATTGTCCCAAATAGTTATTGAAGAGACTGACTTTTTTCCACTATTAGATTCTTTTTATTTATTTATTTATTTATTTATTTATTATTATATGTAAGTACACTGTAGCTATCTTCAGACACATCAGAAGAGGGTGTCAAATCTCATTACGGATGGTTGTAAGCCACCCTGTGGTTGTTGGGATTTGAACTCAGGACCTCATGAAGAGCTGTCAATGCTCTTAACCGCTGAGCCATCTCTCCAGCCCCACAATTAGATTCTTACCTTTGTCAAAAACTATTTGTGTTGGGATATAGCTCAAGGCCAGAGAGAGAGAGAGAGAGAGAGAGAGAGAGAGAGAGAGAGAGAGAATACTATACATTACTATACATATACATACTCTACAGTTGGGATCTTTCCAGACAGAGAAGGGTCTTTAATGTCCTATTGGGAATAAACAAACCCATGCTAACGCTACAGACCTGTGCAATGAAATATATACAGTGGACATGAGCAATGATTAGATGACCAGGGTCCTACTCATGGTCTCTAAGTCACAGGATGCGTGGAACAGTGGAGCTGGGTAGAGCTGAGAGGGGACCTTCAGTGAGCACTGCCCACTGTCCTTCCAGGCCTGTTTTCCAGTCTGTGGTGCTTTGGGGGCTGTAGTTGATCTTCTTTTGTTCAAGTCAGCACTGAAGCAACACTGTGTCTGTCAGAGCATTGAGGGCGGGTCTCAGGTCTCATCTTGTGATGGCTGATGTCTCTGCTAACCAGGGGAGGAGGTTTTTGGGTGGTAAGAGAGAGAATCTTCTTTGCTTTACTTGGTGGGAAAGGTGAGGGTTTCTGGCAACCAAAACTAGGTATGAAGTGTTCTGTGTCTCATGGGCCACAAACATCTGTCTCATTTTCTTTCCTCTCCATATATGATTATTTGATTTGCTCACCATTTCTCCCTCCTCAGAAGTTAAACCAGTCGCTCTAGACCTCTTTCTGACTACAGAACCTTAAGCCACAGCTCCAAACACTAACGGTCTCTGTATAGTTCTGAATTAGTCTTGGCGTGACAAGTATTATAAAAGATGTGGATACTTTAAAGCTGGTCTCACCACCATACGCTATGTATGACTCTCGAGCACAGGGTGAGGTCGGACTTCTTTGCCACTGAATACCCACCAAGCCTGGAACAAAGCAAATGCTAAGTAAATGCTGTATGGATGTGTGAAATGTGCATAGAAAAGGCACTGGGAATTCTGTAGAGTGCAAGGTCTGGGCT
Source organism: Mus pahari (assembly GCF_900095145.1). Classification (NCBI taxonomy): domain Eukaryota; kingdom Metazoa; phylum Chordata; class Mammalia; order Rodentia; family Muridae; genus Mus; species Mus pahari. The sequence goes on along the minus strand of NC_034592.1, from coordinate 39,112,806 downwards.
AAGGTCATCTGATACAACCATGAGGAATGAAGTCTGACACAGGCTGAAGAACTATAGTAACTATAGAGAGATTGCGGCTGCTACAATTTTATTGAGAGCAGTCAAGCTTCTTATCCCTTCACCAGGAACAAATTATAATGGCCATTGCCAGGATCGATAAAATTGTAGTTCCCAGGATACAATGAAGTTTTCAAGTTGTACGTGGCGTACCAGACTAATTAACATCTAAGACCAATTGTCCTGGCGAGCTTCCGTGCTTCCTTGACTCCTAAGGTAACATACAGAGAAACACAAAATGGCCGGATCGCTTCACTGCCTGAGGGAGTGCACCCCTCTCTCAGGAATCGGAAGACGCATGGTGCCGCAGGGCCATGGACTCTGACCTCTGGCACATGCCTGTCAAGGCAGCTAGGTCAGGCCAACTCCATGGTTGCCGGCAATTGGTAAATGTTCTTTTGGGGGGGGGGCATTTTTCTCTGTAAGTTGACCTGAGTCAGTGGGAACTGAAGTCACTAGCTCTCACTGTCCCACGATAAGGGCCTTCAAATTCCTTCCTTTTCAGTAAAGGTTGGATACAGTGAGTATTTAATAGTAGGCTGGAAGAACAGCTCGGTGGCCAAGTATGTGTTTAGCTTTCCCGAGTTCGTGGGTTCAACCCTCGGCACCAACCAAAAATAAGCAAACAGTGAACACTGGCGATGAGACAAGTTTACACCGTGGTGACAGCCTCAGGAATCCTTTGTTCTAAGCACTGGGGAGAATGAGCCAGCTGGGACACTGCCAATCCCACGTCTTCCTGTTGCCACTAACCTTTACCCAACAAGGTCAATGCTGGTGGCAGTAACTACACACTCCACTTAGTACCGGAAATTCTTACCTAGGTAAAACGAGCTCACAAAAACAGTGGGGATGTGGTGAGGGTGGTGGGAGAGTGCAGGTTCACCACCACCCTCTACTTGTATGGGGTGTGTTAGCACTTCCCTCTAGAATGGCTTTCTCTTGCCAAGGGACCAAGGTTTTCTGCCTTTCCCTCCAAAGAGTCTATATGTTGGGTACAGTCTCTCCTCATTCCCAGTTGCCCTGCCACAACACAAGAACCATTCTACTATATTGAGGAACAAAATCTGCTTCTCGTTTATGAGTAAATAATGAGCAAAGTCCTTACTACTGACATAAACGTGGACACCAATTGCTTCTTGTGTGGTTTCTTCCCCAGTTAAAGTCTCTCCTTCTGTACTGTTTCACAAAACAGTCTCATGGTAGCAGCCGTCACTGCTGTGTGCTCTCTAATGTCAGTCCCAGCTCTCTTTCCTTTTAATGTTTATCATGGGCCAGGTAAAACCATTTTCATGAGCATTCTGAAACGAACTATGTACTTCTTACTACCTTCAACACAGTTACCAGAACAATACTTATTCCTCGACCATGGGCATGGTCGAGGTGCCAACCATTTTCAGAACTCTATTTCTGGCATCATCATTAACTTGTTTCTTTTGTATTTTGAAATTGGAATTCAGCTGTATAGGAATAGATGGACAAAAATATGAATATGTGTGTTTTCATGTTCACGTTTGCACACACACACCCTCAGATTTTGTTGTTGCTTTTCAAGACAGGGTTTCTCTGTGTAGCCCTGGGTGTCCTGGAACTCACTCTGTAGATCAAGCTGACCTTGATCTACCTGCCTCTGCTTCCCAAGTGCTGGGATCAAAGGCACGAGATATGACTCCCTGGCTTCATCTTTTTCTCTTTAAATCAGGAAAGATCGGAATATTGAATTGTTTCTACTACGTATGAGGAACGCTACTTCTGCCTTAAGTGGAGTTTTCAGTAAAACCTACAGTAGAAATATGATGGATTTTCTTATCATCTGCAGGAAATGTTTGATGTTATATTAGATGAGAATCAGCTTGAGGATGCCTGTGAGCACCTGGGAGAGTACCTGGAGGCGTACTGGCGTGCCACCCACACAAGCAGTAGCACCCCTATGACCCCATTACTGGGGCGGAACGTGGGCTCCACAGCCCTCTCACCATACCCCGCAGCGATCTCTGGACTACAGGTACTACCTTTTGTCCCCTTTGGCTTAGAACTCGTGCAACCTTATTTTCAGGATCCAGTAGAGAATCAATTAAGATGACGACTCCAGCGGTGTAGAAGCTGAGGACCGTGGTTTAGTTCCCAGCATCATGGGTAACTCCAGTCCAAGGAGATCTGAACTCCATAGGTGGCAGGCACACTTGTGGTACACAGACACACATGCAGGCACAACGTTTATATGTATAAAATGAATAAAACTTAAGTTTTGTTTTCATTAAAGGAGAAAACTAAACCTTACACGGATCCTGACCCGTCACTGAGAAAGCCTGCCCTCCCCACAAGTTTCTCTTCCTGAAGAATTCTGCTATGGAGGGATAATGAATTTCACTTAGATTTCTGAGGACCCTGAGATCTCTGCTAGACTTAATAGTCGGCTATTTGCACAGTAATAGCAATCAGCTTGCTCTCGACTGTGTGGCCAGGGACAGCACTTCAGCACAGATAGGCCTCCAGGCTGCCTTTAACTGTTCGTGTTCCGAAGGCTGCTGAGCCTGCCCTCCCCCCTTGTACAGACAGAATGCAAATGATGACAGGTACCCGAGTTTCCAGGGGTACCTAGGGGCCTCCCTGATCAGTGTACGGGGGAGTGGAGATAAGCACGAAGAACGTCAGAGCTCATCTCTTCTGCTGCTCCGCTGTTGCCATCAGAACTAGAAGTTGGACTGCCAGAGGCGCAGTGATACAAACTGAGTCCTGCCTTTCTGCAGTAATAATTATTCACCATTTACCAAGCAGCTGGAGTGGATCCAAATTCCAAGCTGAGGAACCTACAGTCAAATGAGCCTCTTGGCAACGTGACTGGCTTTGTTTTAATGGGTTATAATGATAGTCATAATTGAAGATTTCGTAGAGTTAACCCTAAGCTAACCGGCACTCTCTGAAAATGTTATTGTAACTACATTACTCCACTGCAGATGGCAGGCACCTTTGTAAGCAGAGAACCTGCCAAATAAATGAATTTCTTCTGACACTAGAAATGAATATAGGAAACGGACAGTGGTAATGCTCAGCGTGACTGTATGCACCAGCACTATCTCTTGCCTTGTTTTCCTTCCGGTATGCCTCTCTAAGAGCAACAATCCCATTGGGTATGGATGACTCTGGGTGGAAATAAAGGGAACAGGTGAATGGCCCAGTAAGCTTTGTCGTGCTGGAAGATTTAATGGTGCATTTTGTTTATAACGCATAATCCTACAACTATGCACGTACAGTAACGTCCCCTGATGAGTTCATTTGGTGACCTACTTCTCCTGGCAACCAAAGGTGTTTGATGACATGACCTGTGACCCACTAAGTGAGTTTCCTTGTGTGGGAAGCTGATGTACTTTGGAGAAGAGGTACCTGGGCCCTTGGTTGCATCATGTTCCTGCTATATAATCTATGTGACCTATCTAAGCTGGGAACACAAACAGACAGGTGCTCCTTAAGTAAGGAAAAAAAAAAAGTCAGATAATATATTCTGGGCCATCAAGTAACCGCCTTAAGATGTTCATTTCAATTAATAATATTAAAGAACTTGGCTTATATTTGAAGATTGTTTCTGTGTCAGATACAGAAACAAATGCATTATTTAATGGATAGTACAGATAGTAATTTCATTCATTTTTTTCAAAGCTATAAGGAATATTGATCTAGGGCAAGATGAAGTAAATAAATAGTGACTTTTGGAGGAAAAATTTTTTTATGAATTCATGAATCAAATAATAGATCTTATTCTAAATTTTATTTCCTAGTGATAAAATAATCCTCATTTTTTCCCAATGGAGAGAATTATTAAGCATGTCTAAGCAGATTATGTTCTATTTGAGTCCACTTTCAGTTCTTGTGTTTCCATAGGAAACACAGTCATTCAATATTCTATACTTACAGTCATAGACTAATAGTAATAAAGCATCTATGTATGTTGCACTCCAAAGAAAAAGACCAGGTATTCTAAGCAGGACATTTGTGAATCAAAATGCTTCATTAGGTCAGACAGCAGCTCGTTGTGTAGACCCTGATACTGCACATGTGTTAGCATGTTTAGCTGTTACTGCATATGCGTTAGCATGTTTAGCTGAATGAAGCTGACCTTATCTAACCAGCGAACTGTCTGATATTCTTAGAGTCAGCGAATGAGACACAGCAACCATTCTACAGAGAATTCTCCAATTGAAAGACGAAGCCTAATGACCTCGGATGAAAATTACCACAATGAGAGGGCCCGCAAGAGTCGGAACCGCTTGTCTTCCAGCTCCCAGCAGAGCCGAGATCACTACCCTCTCGTGGAAGAAGATTACCCTGACTCATACCAGGACACTTACAAACCCCACAGGAACCGAGGATCACCTGGGGGGTGCAGCCATGACTCCCGACATAGGCTTTGAGGCTGCCGAAACAAACAAACAAAAATCATCCGTTGACAATTTGCCATAGTACTGCTATTAACCAGTCATCTTAATTTGGCAAGCACAGCACAGTATCTGCTGTGTGGGTGGGCTGCTGTCATTTGATCCTAGGGGCAAGAATTAAATAGAAGTACATTACGCCCTTGAGTCTAGATGGGTATTAGATGCCCAATCATATAGGTATTTTTAAGTGCTACATTTACATGATAACAGTACCTTTTGTTTTCTTCATAGATTTTAGACACATCAATTTGTAATTTAGGGTACTTATCAAGGCACATATAAAATAATTTCCCATGTAGGAAATTCCAAATGACCAGTTCCAGTTGGAACCAATTTATAAACCAATTCCTGTTGGAATTTGGGTGAATTGACTGGAAAGTCTACTTGAGCATGTTGAAATCAATTGAAAAATCAGACAAAGAAAATATCCAATAAAAAAATCAAAATATTAATAGAAACCAAACCCAGCTATGGAATTTATTTGCTGGAAGCTAAATTTACACTTCAAGTTGGAATGTATAAACATTTTAATAATATGTTAATGTTGCCAGAATGGCTTTTCAAACTTACCAAATATATTGATAGTGCCAAAAAAAGATCTCAGAAATCTTAATGCAGAAATTATATAATCGCCTCAGATTTTAATATCTTTATTTTTCCTGATACAGCTGTCGTATTCAAAGTGTTTTTGCCTTCTGTTCAGTCAGTACCGTTAGCCAGTTTGAAGTTGACAAAATCCGGGGGATATTTGAGAATAGTAAAGAGAAGCCCAAGCACGACCAGTTCCGGGAAATGGAGAATGAGGCGTTGTTTCTTCTGTAGTCAGTTTGTACACAACTGCACACATCTGGAGCTCCGCAGTCAGCTAGCAGAGGTGTGGCCAGAGCTTTCTGGATACAGCGGTGATTGGCTCTGGATGGGAAGCTGTCCTTCCTGCTACTCCCGGACACCAACTTAGCAGCTCAGCCAGCATGGCTGAGTATCTTTCCCTCAGTCCAGCCAGTCTCTGACTTTGGATATAATGAGTGTCTTGGCCCTGCATCACACTCCTTTTATTTTTCATGGGCATAATCAAATTAGGTACCAAAAGTTATGTTTTCACAAAATAATTTGGAAAAGTTAAAACACTGAATTAAAACCTTGAAAAAAAAAAAACAAACCCTCACAGATTGAGAATATATTTGTTCACTAAAAGCAAGGCAGTTTTAATGCACGCCATTAGAGAGAGTTTAGAGACTGCTCAGTATCATTGCAAGCCTTTAGATTCCCAATGAGTGTATTTATGGAATTGGTGACCTATGTCCTATATTATTAAAGAAGGCTTTAATCCAAGAAATTATTGAAATTGACCCTTTGAAACAAATGTCTTTATGACAAATGTCTTTATGACACATATATGTGTTTTCTAAAGACCCAATTTGAGCTAGATATAAAGTCTCTTTCTATTAATGCCTTGAAGTCAATTTTTAAAACAAGTATAATTAATTTTATGTTAATTTTCTCCAAAAATTTCAAGACATGGGCCCCCAAAACTATGTACCAGTTCATTAATTTTCCTGATCAAGAGTCTAAGTTTCATATTCTTAATCAGTTATTCATATCTTGAATCCCATCAAACCACTGTCTTGATTGTATGTGCAACCCGTTATGAACCTGCTTATCTGATAATGAGGCTGCCTGAAATTTTGTAAGTAATCTCAAACATTTGATACATTTAAACACGGGCTCAGTAAAATTGACAAGCTACCATCTGATACAGGCTTGTGAAGCCCAAGTGTCATCCATCGAGGCTTACAGAATTTTCTGTTAAGACATTTAACAGAGCTGTATTCATTGGGCTCTTTAATAAGCATATAATCTTCCATTACTGAAGATTTCGTTAGAACACAGAAGAGCATTTTCCAGCAAACAAACTATATTTATTACATGTATAGCACATATTTGCATGAGAAAGAAAACATTAGCCAAACATTTTCCTGTATGCTTTACTGGTTTCTTGTTTGTGCGCATTAAAGCATTTAATTGCAGAGAGTGCACTTGGGTGTATAAATTTAGAATAGATTGCTGTTCAGCTTTTTCTGCAGTAGCATTAGCAATTTGGTCATTTAACTACTTTAAGATATTTCTATTTTATGGAAGGTAGCTGTAACAGCATTTACATATATTTCCTAGTCAACAAGGCTACCTTTCCTTTCAACTTTGAGGGGTCACTTGGTTCTCAAGCTTCTCCAGCCTTTTTCTCCCTCCACCCTTTTGCTCTTCCATGTCATGCTGGAAGATGGAGGCCCATGTAATTTGTGCACAAGACTCATCCATAATCTGCCATCAAAAGTCCATACCTATTTTGCTTTGCAGTTCTATTAAAAAGCTAGCAATGTTGGGAAAGGGTAAGACATATATTCTTGATGAATATATTCACTGTTTCACTTCAATTTTGCGTATCTTTCATCTTCCTCCTGTAAGCTTCTCTCCTTCAAATGAGGAAGAGAGAAGATTCCTCCTCTCTTTGTAAAGGCTCAGAGTTGCTTGTATAAATGACTAAAATCCAGATATATACTAAATAAAATCTTTTATTTTTGCCAAGCATACCAAGAACCTCTAGGAAATGCCTATTCCATGAGTACTTTGCTTTAATTCATTTTACTCAAAATGGCAAACGATGACAAGCAGGAGAAATATTTCTATATCATTTGAGGCTATTTTCACTTATAGAATAGACCATGTTAGAATTCTGTGAGTTTTTATGCTATATAATAATGCAGACTCATGCAAACAATGTGGAAATGTGGTCCTGGAAAAAGAAGAAATGCTATTTATGTTTTTTTGGCTTATTTCCAAGACTATAATATGACTACAATATCATAATCAACACTGTCACCTTGTTTATGCTAACACCTAACAACACATAGTAGTATTTACAAATAACTGTGATTCTCTCCCATCTTTATATGGCTCTACTGGGTAGATTGCAATAGTTAGCAATTAGACTCATGGTCTTTCCTAAAAAGTCTCAACTGTGTTACTACACAAATCACTACATCATTTCATCCTTGAAGGAAGGAATTTTAAAGTCTGAAACAAATTGAGACAATTATTTGTTCCACTTTGAATAATCTGTGATTTGCTCCCATTATAATTGCTGTCTGCAAAAATGTATTTTTAGAATGTTAATGTCTTTTCATACCTGCATACTTGAACTTGTCTTTTGTGTGGGGGGCCTTAAACTTCATAGTAGAGAATGGGGGTGTGAAAAGGGAATGAAGACAAAGAAGCTGTGGTAAAAGATAGTGCACACACTCTTCCACTTTCAATGAACATATCCCAAAATGTTGAGGCACAGTATGTCAGTGAAGAACGTTTCTAGGCAACCTTGATTTGCAAGCTAGTATATTTTCTTACATAATTTTATTTTGGTATTTGCTAAAGAAAACAAAAAAAAAAAGAACCCAATACCACCATACAAATTGCCCTCTGTAATGATATGTTCACTACCTCTTCTCTAGAGAAAACAGTCTGTGTGGAGGGGAACGTCCCGGTGAGAGTCCATTCTGCCAGCCGTGGGCGGCGTTGGAAGTGTTCAGACACGCCTGCCCTTTAGAGTTCACACTGTTTTCAATGCTCCCAGCACGTTCTCATTTCTTCAACGTCAGCAAGGTTTTCTTGAAATCGATCCACGGCTTCTCATGACGTGAGTTTAACAAGAAGCCACCGTAGGGAGCAAAGCAAAGCGAAAGGAACTACCTCTGTGCCAAATGTAGCCTCTAGCTCAGGTCTAAGGAAGAGAATCCGGAGACTAGATGTTTCAAGGCAGAGCTGGTTGATCCTTGAAGTCTAGGGGTACTAAGGACATGCTGTGGCCACTGGATAAGGATCTGCATTGTATGGAACTCCCATGTAATTGCAACAAACCTCATAGCAACATTTCAAATAAATGATTACATAACCTTTACTCCTTTATATTTGCCTGTGTCTCTCATGACAGTGTTACATTTTTAATTACATAAAACTAATCCTTGAATGACTGCGTGAGTTAAAAACTACAAGAAATCATGTAACAAAATGTTTATCAGTTCCTTACATCTTTAAATATTGTCAACACTGTAACTGTTAATTAAGTTACTTACTCCAGCTGTGTCTACCTGGCAAACAGCCGTCCTTTTTGTTTAAATGATGATGATAGAATCAGACAACTTAAGAGCTGTAGGACAGACATTAAGAATAACTTCTTGTTGAGTTAAGCAATCCAGTTTATCAAAATCGTAAAACTGGCTTATATGGGCAGACAGCTACAGCATTCAGAAATGACTCTTTAAGGTTTCTTCTTTTGTTAAAAGGACCTTTCTCCAATGAAATAATCCTCTGACAGCAATGTCTTCCCTTGTGGATAACTTAAGACAAAATGCTGCATGTAATGAAGTTGTAATATGAGAAGATTAGGAAGTATCTCATCAGATAATCTCAATTAAGGGCTGCAACTCCTACTTGCCATAAATACATATAAATAAGAGGGGATAGTGCTAAGACTTGGGTAATCATAACTTTTCATGAAACTTTCCTTTTGGTGGATGTAAAATATTCACAGAAAGATGGAAGAAAATGTTACCAATGAACTTATAAGAGTTTAGGGAATTCACTGATTCTTCCTCATTTGAACGTTATAAAGAGTTAAAGTGAGGACCGAGAAGAGTAGCAGATCTTTAGTGTTTCAAGAGTCTTGGGTTATATTTTAAATAATTAAATCTCCCAGCAAACAGCTCAATCTGTATTTACGCAGGGGCTTCTCTTGCCCTACCTGCGTACTACTTCATACACTTCACGGAAATCAGTGTGAATTCCATACACACAGGGCGTCCCGGATGCGGGGACATCGGAGTGAGTTCTGTTCGCACAGGGGTGTCACACATGTGGGGGTCATTAACGCTGTATTGTTGCATACTATTTTTCATATGCCTTACAATATTTTCTGGAACGTTATTAAAAATGAAAGCATTTTATTGCCAAAATAAATCTATGTTGTTACTTCTGCATTAGCAGTAGAAAAATAATGTAGCAAAAATATATATTGTACAGTACAAAATTATAATATATATATATATTTTGCCAATAAATGAAAATAGATCGAGGAGAAAGAAGCACATTTGTTATAGCACAAACTTACAAAAAAACCCACTGTTAAATTTGGCAGTCCTGTTCTTAGACTTATGTAGATTTGGTTCTCTGTCTTAGCAGATTTATTTCATCGCTCATATTTGTAATTCTGCTGCTTGATATTTTCCAGCAATTTATTTCATAGCCTTGCAATCTGTGAGTGTAATTTACTTATTTTATTCCCTTACATAAAACATATGACCTTTATTTTGTGTTACGACTCATATTATATGACTCTATTTTTCTGTTCCCGTTTCTTCTCCTTTGGTAACAGATGGCACAGCCGGTGAGCTCGCAGGGCTCCTCTGGCCTTTGGATGTTCGAAGTTTATGTTTTTCCCAGCCTCAAGTTAGAGATCAGTAAAATGTCCCCATGGAAAAATATTAAGTAGGGATTATTTTTTTGTTTTGTTTTGTTTTGTTTTGTACTTGATACTATTTGAAGCATAAATTAAAGCTATTAGCTGTATTTTAAGAGGTGGGAGGGATTAAAAATAATGTTATTAATAGGAAACATACTAAAAATAACTATGGCAAAATGATATTAAAAGATACCCCATTCTGAGGGCTGTTGACATCCCAGGCTATTCCTATGTCTCTGCTGATGTGGTGGGGGAAATGCCTTTGTCAAATAACTTTTGTTTTCCTTTGGTTATTTATTTTAATAATTTGTCCCTTTCATTTTTGTTACATAGATATGCGTAGCGTTCTACAAGGCATGCTGGGGAAAATACACTATGCAAATGTACACCGCGCTGCATGCTTTGTTCTCCCTCCGCTTAGTGGCTTTAAAGAAAAAAAAATGTGGTGTTATTTTTGTGAACAAAGACATTTAACAACAACAACAACAACAAATACAGAGTGCATGCATACAGTATCCTAATTTCTATGAGTTGTTTTATGGAATTTAAATGTGTACAAAAACTGCATTAATTTTTTCTTTTATATAATAAATGAAAAAAAACATGGAAACTAGCATTCTACCTTTCATTTATATTCTGGAAATATACAGAAATTTCCAAATGTAGTAAATCATAAGCAATATTCCTGCAGCTTTTAATGGAAAATAAATTTATATATTTACTCTTTAAAGAAAAAAAAAGATTCAATGGAGTGACTGTTTCCTGATTATTCTGCTAGATTCTATGGGTTACCACAAAATAATGTTTTATTAGGAAAGAATGTATAAGTTGCACACACATGTAGGAAATGGATTATACCAAAATAAATGTGTGAAATAAGTCTGAGTGTAGAAAATATACTAGATAAATCTTAATGGTCTCAAGACACCCTTAAATGATGAGTGTAGCAGTTGCCAAAAGTTTCCAGAATAATAGGTTTGGAATTATATGATTGGTATTTAATTATGACTGAGCCTTTCACACACATCCCAGAGTTGGTTGCCTATGTACTTTAACAGGATTAGAATTGGACTTCTCTCTCACCGTGGTATACAAGAAGTTCAAGGGAAATATGTAAGATATCTGTGGAATTAGAATTATACAGCGCTGTATTATAGCCACAGACTTTATCACATTGAATTCATTTGAGCTCCCTGAAAGGCAGGCAGAGTATAAGTTAATAGAACCAACTTCAATTAAGAAAACCAAGAGCTCATTGTCACTTTTCTCCTCTGGAGTAAATTTTTTTTTTTAAAATACATGTATCAGACACTCTCCAGCCAAGTAGTGACCTGAATGAAACATGCAAAGTGCTGAGTAAGCACAAGGCTTTGGCTGTATGAGTAACTTTGTTATTGGAGGGGACTGACCTAAGACCATCCGAACAATCAGCCAACAATCTGAAACTCCCGGGAGGAAAGCTGTTGCCTTAACAAGGTGTACACCTGAAGCTACCTCTCTAGTCCTTAGCACAGTTCCACTGGACTATAGAAAGAAATTTCTCGTCTTTTCCTATGGCATACAAGGTCAGCACAGTAATTTAACTATAGACTCTAACCACTGTCTTCCAGCAATAACTATGAGTTATTCGACATCCCTGTGTTCAGATCTGCTGTCACATCTTCTTTGCATGACCAATACATTTCTATTAGATTTAGAATATTGCAAATTATTAGTGATGTCTACTTTTTATATTCGTTTGTAGAACATCAAACTTGTTTCAACTGGCAGTTGCTCTCTTAGTCAAAGTCCTTAGGCACCTTTAAGACTGGTCTCAGTTGGGGCTTACTCTTGGGCATCTACTGATGTCCTATGTGTGTTTTTAACGTCCAGGCATCTACTGATGTCCTATGTGTGTTTTTACTGACTGAAGGGACCATTTTATATTAATGACTCCTGATCCTTTGGAGCAATTATCTGGGGATTCTTTTGCAATAATCCTGGTATGATTTTTTTTTTCTCTAGAAACTATGACTAGCCAACAACCTAGGGTTTCACCCTGTATGAGTCATATGGAGGTAAAGACTCCTTCCCTAATTCTAGCCTCCCAGACTCCGGAAACACACAGCTGTGTCTTCATGGTAAGAGACTGTCCTCCTCTTATTTGGCTGTCTACTCCCTCTGGAGTTGCCTGGGAATTGTTTTTGCTAAGGAGGAAATACAGGGCAATGGTAAAGCTCAGTTTCTCTTTAGTTCCACAGGCTGTTTTCCAGTACCTGGAAACAGTTATTTCTTGTGTTGTATCCAGTATTCTGCTTGTTAACTGTAGAATGGAAAAGCGCATGTTTTATTCTCTTCTGCCTTGAAGCAGAAGTTTTTCATGGCATTCCGCTCATGACTTTAAAAATTGATAAAATGTTTAGAAGGTCTCAGAAGAACAAAACGTTTGATACCCCTCATTAAAGATTTCCAGTTACATCTATAGTTAACAATTTTGTATTTTTGTCTATTAAAGTCAGCCAAGATTCTACTAGTCAAACCCATCCCCCTTTTCTGTGAGGGACACTTGGAAAATAGCCTAAGAGACCATTTCCTTAACAGAGTTCTAAAACACAGAGCTCTAACTTCATGGGTAAATGTGGGTCTGGCATACATTAATAAGTTGCCAAAGACATGTGGGAATTTGTAAAGTGACTCAAGAGATGCTAAAGCCCTGCCTACACTGGATGAGAATGGAATCACTAAAGAGCTCATGTAAGTTGGTTATGCAAACACTGATTTTCTAAACAGCCCACAGGCTATTAAGTATATCCAGATATAATTCTCCTTTATGTATGCCTCCTCTAAGACTGGCATTTGAACGCAAGCCCCCAAAGAAGATGAAGAACTCTCTTTCCCATACATTGAGCTATAAGGCAGTATATGGTTAGGAGTCAGGTAGAGTATAGTGCTTCATTTCATGTGGCTGTGGAGGATGAGATGATATCGGGAATAGCTCGAAGGGGCCTTTCACAAGTCTCCCACATTTTTCCATCTCTGCCTTTTCTTTCCTTCCCTTTTGCAAACTGAAGTTAAGCAATCAACCCTGTTTCTACACCAGGAATACTGAGATCTAGAGTCTTCCTGCTTAGCTAAAGGGAACTAAAGTAAACAAAAACAAAACACAGGCAAGAACTCTTCGATCAAGTTCGCCAGCGATTACTTATATTTTACTCTTCAACCACTTATCCTGCAGGGGTCGGGGGTAGGGGTGGGGGTCCGCGGGTGTGCAGAGCTGGACACTCGCATACCGGGAGGCACAACTGTTTAAACTTTAGGCAAGCAGCAGAATGAAGAGCACAGACAGCATTTGGCCATCTATTTAACAGGAAGGTGACTCCTGAATGAGAGAAAAAGACATCTGGAACATACCGTGAAGACCAGTGAGTTTCTTGACTACAGTGTTTTTTGACTCAGCTCAGACAGCTTTTGTGACCACTTAAGATTTTTAAACCGGGGAGATGCTTAAGGAAAACTGATCTAGCCAAGAGTGGCCTGAGAGCAGAGGGAGACTAGAGAGGGAAGAGCGCTGAGAAGCAAAGACAGAGGTACGAAAAACCGCAGCGACAAAAATTAAAAAAATAAAGAGACCAATGATTTCTGAGGCTGTCAGGGATAATAGGCTCTAAAGAGACTTAAAGCTTACCATCGTCGGGGTCCAAACTTGGGACTTTTGGAGGTGAGTATGGTTACACATTTGCATTGTGACTCAGAAACAACCTCAAACTCCCGACATCAGCGCGCTTAAAGCGCCGCAGCCTTCCTTCCACTGGCCCTCTGCGCCGCAGAGGCCTCCCAGCCCCTCGCCCCGCCTCCAGCCCCCTCGCCCCGCCTCCAGCCCTCTCGCCCCGCCTTCGGGCCCAGCGCCTGCGCAGTCCCCTCGCTCCGCCCCGCCCCTGCCCGAGCCACCGCCGGAGAGGAGCTGGGGGAGGACGGTGGCCTGCGAGGTTCGAGCAGACAACGCGGCGGCGATGTCCGCGAGCCAGGCGAGTGCCGCGGCGGTAGCGGCGGGGCCTCGCGCGTGGCTGGGCGGCCTGGGCTGCGGCCTCCCCGCGGGTCCCTGGAAGCGGGCGCGCGGCCGGCGCGGGAGCAGAGGCGGAGGCCCCGGCGCGTCCTTCTGCCCCGCAGCCTGAGCCCGGGCGGCTGGAGGGCTCCGCTGCCCGAGGATGGGAATTCTCTTCACCCGGATCTGGAGGCTGTTCAATCACCAGGGTGAGGCTGGGCCGGGCGGGGAGGTCCCGGGCCTGGTCGGGCGGGAGGGTCGCCTTTGTCTCCGGGGAGCTGGGGAGAGGTTCCTCCCGCCGTACACCCATTTCTCCGATTTGATCGCGAGCGCAAAAGGTGCCCTGCCCCACGCCGAGGGCCCAGCGCGCGGCCTGGCCTGCTTCCATCCCCGTCGCCTGCCCGGCAATTGTGTTTGGGCCGCACGGGCAACAGCTGGGGTTCTAGGGTGAAGACCGAGGGCCCTGGCCCTAGCGGCGCCACCGAGCCCACGGTTTGCAGAATGCGGAAAACTGGAACTAATGCTGGATCCGTCTGGTTCGCTTTGCGGGGGATGGGCGGGGAGACCCTCGCTGCGGAATAGTGATGGAGTCTCTCTCCTTTGCGCCGTTTGTCTCAGTGGTAAAGGTCAAGCCTAAGGTCGTTTTCCTTCTTAGGTTATTAGAGGGTTTGGGGTTTTGGTTTGGTTTGGTTTTTTTGGCCCTTGTGAAAGTGTTTCGCTGAAAGCTTTTAAAAGCCTGCCTCGGGAGACATTCGTTAGCATTTGGTAACTAGCAGGTTACTGTGTTAAGTTCGCCCAAACGCAGACATTTGCCACGGAAAGGCATAGGGGATTTATAAAAAAGCAAAGAAAATTTACAAAATGGGTGTGTGATACTGGAGAGAAAGAATATGGTCCGAACAGCACGACATAGTTACTAAAATGAAATGTAGTGCTTTTTTTAAAAAAAGCTCTACTTGCAAGTTCATTCCATCTGTCAAGCACGGACCGTTTTTCTCTTGTATAAGCTGGAAGCGTTGTCGCACCCCCACTTTTTTCCTGTTAAAACTTAATGAACGGTGGTGCCTACTATTGAGAAGGAGCTGTTCCCGGTTTGCTCCTCCTCCGGGATAGAGCTGGCTTTATGGGGCTTGTAATCCCTAGTGGGTTTTGCTTTTTTTAATAATAATTTTTAAAAAATGATACTTAAGATGACGGTACTAAATGAAGTGGAGGGTAATAAAGAGGATATTTCCATTAGCACTGTCTGGTCAGCAGTGTACGTGTGACAGGTTAGTGGTTTCCAGTGGCTTCATAATTCTGTGGGTTTAGATACTCTCACCTAGCCCAGGACGGATTTGTGGGGTCTACAGTTTTTGAGTATTTAATCTCTAGGTTTGAAGTACTAAAGGTTACATTGTTGTAGAACTGGTGATGTTTGTGTGAGTAGCAAGTATCTAGTTCTGCCCTCTACAGTCTTGAGTATAGTGAAACTAGTGTTTCAGTTCTGCTTTGGTTTAGAAAGACCTTATGCTTTAAAGTGTCTCTGGTACTGGTCTCACTTTCTTCTTTGAGTCAGTGACAAAACTGTTGCTGTAACTTTAAAAAAAAAAATGAATTAGAACTTTAAAAGAAACTCACCTAGTTGCACGTGGTAGCAGTACAGGTCTTGGTGTAATCTGCATTTTGTAGTTGCATTTGCCTGAACGTTTACTCAGTGTGTGAAAATTAACAAGAGAATTAATAGAGTCCAGTTTCTGGGAAATTACCAGTCAATATAGTGAGATTGTGAAGAAACGGTTTGTTAAATGGTCTGTTCCCAGCTCAGTAGCCTCACGGAATTCACTGTCACAGACACTTGTTGGTAGTCTTGAACCTGTGGAGAAGGAGACACATAAGTTAGGTGTGTCTTCAGTGCTTTGTTTTACAGAAGGATAAGGACACGTTTCTATACTCTTTTTCATGGAGACCTCCAGAGAGAGGCTTTGGGTAATTGCAGAGTTTGCTATATTGATGAACGCAGAGACATAGCAGCTCTGGCTTCTCAAAAAGCAGCTGCTCAGTTAAAGCTGAGATGGTGAACTGCGTGCTCGACCCAGAAAACCAGAGCTTATGTTTAGGTGGGGCACAGATTCTGGAGCCCTCAAACTTTATTCTAGATACTGCCATTTATTGACACCGTTAAAAAAAAATATTGAAGCTGGGGCTGTAGCTCAGTTGGCCTCCTGTTTCACCACATCCATCCGAGAGATAATAGGGGATGTGGTAGTGGGGGTCCCCTGTGAGTCTGCCACTTAGGATACACGTCCTGAAAGTTACGGCCAACCTGAGCTAACGTGAGATTCTGTCTCCAAATATTTCCCTGGAAAAGAGAAAACAGGCTCAAGTGGCTTCTCTCACACATGGGAAAGGGAACAAACGTGTTGGTGCTTGTCGGTCTTTTTAAGAAGCCACTGTCAACTTTTCTGTTCCCTCTTCTCTCCCTGTTGACTGAGTTGTGACTCTTTAGATTTAGGTTTGCCAACAATGACTGCACCTCTGGAAGAACTCGTTATCGGTGTTTGGTTTAAATGCCTTTATAGCTCCTGTTTGGGTCCAGGGCAGCAATTCTCAACCTGTGGGTCTCAATCTCTAAGACCATGGGAAACTTGATTTTTACTTTTATAACAGTAGCAAAATTATAGTTATGAAGTAGTAACAAAATAACTATTTGGTTGAAGGGATCACCACAACATGAGGAACTATGTTAAAGGGTCTCAGCATTTGGAAGGCTGAGATCCACTGCTCTGGGTGTTGGGAATAAGGCGGAGAATGAAACAGACAAACCTCCTTGCCTTTATAAAGCGTCTCGTTATAGTCC
Organism: Mus pahari; assembly: GCF_900095145.1. Taxonomy (NCBI): domain Eukaryota; kingdom Metazoa; phylum Chordata; class Mammalia; order Rodentia; family Muridae; genus Mus; species Mus pahari. The sequence continues at coordinate 39,095,947 of NC_034592.1, read as the reverse complement.
AGGGCAGCAGAAAAGAAACCAGCCTGACTCTATAGGTGAATGAGCAGTTAGTTGGTAATTCTAGTGACTTTCACAACACTGGTTCCAGTTGTTTCACCCCAGTGTTGGTTAATCTGCCTCAGTTTCGTTACTTCTAGAAACTTTCCTCTTTACAGATGCACATTAGGGCTTTATTTATTTAAAATGATAGGCCTGGGATATTAAACAAGGATCTCTAGTGCCAGCATGTTCTCACCACCCCTACTCCCAACACACACACACACACACACACACACACACACACACACACACACATCTTTATAAAGAATGTAGTAGGTGAAGGAAGATCCTTTCCAACACCTCTGTAGACTGTAAAAGGTTGTGGAGTTTCCCTCTTGACAGCCTTGCTCCTCCCTCTGCTCATTGGTTGTTAGGAAAGGAATCAAGTTATGAATGAGTGCTGGCAAAGCTGCCCACACTGCGTTGGTCTTGTGTTGGAGAAGCCACCTTGGTTCTTGGTCTTTTTTTCAAGGGAGTTCAACCATGCAGGAACGTACAGCAGGAAGGTAACTGGACATTGTATGTTATCAGGACGCTGCCTCTTAGCTCCAGGTGGAGCTTACTGGAGGGACATTGCAGGAGGAAACGCTCATTCTTGGTGACAGTCTGCACTCTGGACAAGCTGTGTGTAACAACCACCTTTACCCTTAGTCCCTGGGTCTTGCGTGGCATGGTGATTACTTTTATCTTCTCACCAGTACCTCATTCTAATCGGGACTAGATATTTTCTTTGTAAAACTTCCCAACCTCAAATTATCGTGTGATTTCTGCCTCCTAATGGCTCCCTGATTTTCATCTTTGTTTCTCTTTTTTTTTTTCCTCCACCAGCAGTTTCTTAAAAGCAAGTCTTTGTTACTGAAGTTTTATCTTAAACAGGTGTGTCTGAGCATTGGATGTTGGGACACAACTCATCATCTACAATGTTCATGCTCAGAATTGCATGGCCAAATTTTACCCAAAAAAAAAAAAAAAAAAAAAAAAGTCAAAAACTTCATAGTGTATGGCTTTTGTGCTGGGTCATGTAGAATTGGCATGCCTGCCAGACCTAGACTTGGTAAGGCTAAGTGATATTTTGGATATGAGATGATAGTGTTGTTTGTCTTTTCCAACTTTATGTAATTCATAGAGATAGAAGGCTTTTAAGTGACAGTTACTTTTAATTGCTTTGATTAATTTACCAAGTAGTAGTCAGATACAGACTTAGACAACCAGTGGACTAGTAGTGTGCCTGGGTGTGTCAAAGAAAAGGAAGGAGGAAGAAACCATGGACAAGAAGTGTTTTCACGACAAAACAGTATTGATTGGTAAGGTAGAAGCCAGGCCAAACTCTGAATCCCAGCAGTCAATAATGGTGTGTTTGGGCTTTCCTGAGTGCAGGAGTGCTGTGGGGGAAGGCCTTCTAAATGAAGTCATGCAAAACAGCGATTGCAATGATTCACAAGTGTCAACGGCGTTGGAATGGCCAAAGTCTGATTGACATTTGTCCTCAGTAACGTTACCTCCTAGTATGCTGTATTGTATGTTCTGTGGAGTATTTGTCCTGAAGCACATTGTAAGACGGAATTCTAGCACTGCAGATACACATTCTCTATGGAGTGTTGTGATGTCTGGGAAGGAGCAGTGCAGAGTGTGGAAACTGTAAGGGTATGCGGAAGTTGATTGAGTATTAGGACATGTATGGATGATCTAATTCTACGTGGGGATAAACTGGCTTGAGACTATTGCATTGGCACCTTTATCTGTTAACCTCTTACACACACAACTCTGTCCTAATGTTCCAGTTCTCATTATGACTCTTACGCCCTGTCTTTGATTTAGGAAGCTGCCAAAAGAGCCATTGATACTTTCTTATCAGCACATTTCCCTCTAGTAGTTGGAGGTGAGTTCTGTTTGTGGACACGAGGCTATGTGAGGGAGGGATCCACTGGATTACAGACTCTTCCCTAGGTTGAACTTTGAATATTCACTCAACACACACACACACACACACACACACACACACACACACACACACACAGAGTCTGTGACTCTTAGGAAAATTTAAGTTTTGCACATGCTACTTAAATTTCTTTCTTTCTTTTTTTCTTTCTTGAAATGTCATGATTGCCTTTTATGTTACAATAGCTTACTTTCCCTTTGTTGATCTGTAGTCTTGGTTGGGGTGTGTATTTATGTATTTGGTAGTGGTGTAGGGCTTGGATAATTTTGTAAAGTTAAACAAAAGAGTGTCTCCAGAGTGGAGAATAGTGCCAGCAACAATAAATGGAAAGTCGATGGATAGTCTGGAGACGAGGTCCACAGACAGCTGTCTGGATTTAGTGGGCAGCCAAGAAAGGAATTAGGAGCTTAGGATTAAGACATTTACCCCTTGTCACACTTATCCCTGCTCACCTTGTTCCCTGTGATGCAACCTCCCTCTTCCTATCCACTTTACCAGCAGGGACATGGAAGGACGTGTGGCCTTCAAAGCTTCTAACGTCCGCTATCCCAGCACCTTCCCCCTTCCTGCTCTCCTTCACCTAACCCTAACCTTTGCCTGTTAGGACTTCCCTCATTCCCAGTCTTGTGGAGCCTAAAAAAAATGGTTCTCTTTGCGAGCTAAATCTATTATCTAGCTGTTTTTCCATCTTGGATAGTCTTACCTGTTAAAAAACTTTACACCATGCCTCCAGATACAGGGTCACACAGTTTATCCTCCACCATATGCTCCCACCTCTGGGTTTGCTTGTTTGCTTGTTTCTAGATACTCTGTCCTTTCTTTATCTTGTATCCTGAGAAGATGAAGTGTTGGTGATGTGAGCCCCTCCCCTTCTGTCTTACTTTAGCATCTGTTGCTGCATAGTCTCTGCTCAGTATGCTTGTCCTGCTAAGCACTTGCCCAAGTGCCACTCCTCCCTCCCATGTAGCCAGATGTGATACCCTCCCCCATGCTTTCTAAGGTTTTTTTGTTGTTGTTTTTGGTTTTTGGTTTGTTTGTTTGTTTTTAATGTAGATAATCCTTTCTAGGCGCTAAGAAAAACAGTAGTTTTAGAATCAGGACATAAGTACTTGAAGGCATCACTAAGGATCATAAAACAAAAGCAAAGAAGCAAAATTTGTGTCCAAACTAGAGGAGGGGTTTAACGTGAAAGGTATTGTTTTAGAAACCAGTTATAGATTTCCTACCAGTGTCTCCTCTTATTCAGTGTGTGTTTAGAAACTCAATTTAGAATGTCATTGGAAAGAAGGGTTTTTTGATTGGTTGGCTTTTTTTTTTTTAAATGATTATTACAAAGAGACATATCCTATTTAACTGTAAGTTGGCATTCATTTCAACTGCCTGTTCCCTGGTGACCAAGATGGTTCCAAGGGACCCTCTTTACAAACTCAGGTTAATCTTTAGAGGCAAAAGGATTTATCACCACTGAGAACATTTAACATGATATGCCTCACGCTCTGCAAGCAAGAATGACAAAAGCATTTGAAAAGTTACAGCACTGCGACTGTGCCTGCTTATAGCTTCTGTCCGTGATTAAGGACTGTGCAAACAGATCTGTGTTACCCATCTGTGGGCACGTTGTTTATGCACACATGCATGCTTAAGTCACTGTTTATATCATTTGCCATAGATTCTTGTATTTTGTATTACTTTTGGACTGGTCCTGTTTTAGTTGGTAATGTTTCAAGAACACCATTTCATTGATGATTATAAATATGTTTTGTTTCTGAGTACTAGAAGTCAGTCTAAATGTTGACCTGTAGCTAGTCATGAGGATAGTACAAAATGGATTCCTTCAAGTTAGAACTAAGCTGATATTTTAGAAAGGCTCCAGTTAGTTTGTTTTAAAGCTGAGCCTCACTCTGCAACCTGTGCTATGTAAACTATGTTAGCCTAGAACTTCCCTGCCTCTGCCTCTGAAGTGGTGTGATTAAAGAAGTATGCCACCATACCCAGTCCAAGGAGGTTTTAACTGAAAATCAATATTCATCTAGGAAATTTTCTTTTTGCCTCAATACCTTTGTAGATGCTTGTATTAACAGAACTGAAGAAAGCATACATCAGCAAGAAGGGAGTGCTTACATTTGCAAGTAAAATTAGAAAGGGCCAGCTGTGCTAGTGAGAAGCCCATCTGGAAGAAAGGCTGCTTCCCTAGCTGATGAGCTCAGCTATCTAGTCGTGACGTGACGTGACGTGACGTGACGCAGACTGCCCCACTGTGAAGTATATTCATGGTCCTGAAGTCTGTAACACTTGCTTGGTTGGAATCCCACATTTCTCAAGAGTTTTCTGATTTTAATTCAGCCACAAAATATACTTTCCTCTGATGGAATTGGTCATTGCTGACTTATTATAATAACACTAAAACATAAATATGTAATTATTAATTATACATAAATGTGTGTGTGTATGTATGTATCTATGTATATATCCACAATACAGCTGTTGGGTTTGTAGTGAATGTAGCTTGTAAGTGTTAAACCAGGGTTAGGGAGCCTGTGTTGTCAGCCAAGTGAGTTTGTTTTGTTTTTTTGAGATTGTGTCTTACCACATTGCCTGGTCCAGCCTGGAACTCCTATTAGCACAATGTCTGGAAGCACAGCCATGGCCACCACTCCTAGCTTGACAAGCCCCTTCGAAGCATGTGTCTTTTTTGTACTTGCTGGTGTTCTCCTGGGGTACTCATTTATGTGTGTAGCTCTCTGAGGTTGTGGAGTTGGGGATAGTAGTAGGAATGAGTTTGCAGACTCATGAGATAGAAATTTACCCATGGAACAAACCCTTCTTTTTCTACTTCCTTTTCACACTTTGCATGGACATCCCAAGGGATACCTGCACGTCCACACATTGAACTTCAGTAACTTAAGTCATTTGTAATTGTTGTGACTAAATATGGGGATCCTTTGCTGAGCATGGTCTTCCTTAGGCCTAGAAAGAGAAGGAGCTTCTGACTGCCTGGAGAGATTGCTGGAAAGATGAGAGGGGGCCGTGTAGAATGACGAGAAGCAAAGGAAGTGAGCTCAACAACACACTCCTTGCTTGTTTGAGTATCTTTTGAGCTCTAGAAAGGCTAAAGAGTGTTGTGTGCTGACTTACACCACAGAAACAAAGAAGAATAAAGTGTGGGATCTCTGTGTGTTGTAACTCTCTGCTGCTTTTTATTTCAGAGCACAAAGTTATCATTGTTGGGCTGGACAATGCTGGGAAGACTACTATCCTTTACCAGTTGTAAGTATTAACTGCTTAAAATTTAATGTTGTTCTAGTTATTCTTTGTGCTTTTGTGATATTTGATGGATGAAGTCAATGAAATGAAAAATTATGTGGATCCAAGCAGACTAACTATAAGCCAGGAGCCAGGGATATCTTTAGCTGAATCATTGTGTGAGCACAAAAACAAGGGCACCTGGGTCTGAGTTAGAAGCCATGCTGATGTACCTTGATGTAAGCATTCGTGAGATGAACTAGCTTCCTCCCTAATTTTGTAAACTTCTCCCCTCCTAGTTCCATGAATGAAGTTGTACATACATCTCCTACAATAGGAAGCAATGTGGAAGAGATTGTGGTTAATAATACACGTTTCCTGATGTGGGATATTGGTGGCCAAGAATCCCTTCGTTCTTCCTGGAACACTTACTATACTAACACAGAGGTAACATTCCTAATGCTCGTGCTTACCTGAGCTTCTGAGTCCTTGAGAAGCATTTGGGTGCGAGTCGTTACAGTCTTTAAAAGTGGACTGTGAGTACAGTAGTCTTCCATTCCAGTCTTGACTCAGTTCAACATTGAGTCTCTGTTGGGAGAGCTGGTGGGTGATCAGTCGGGTTGTTTGGTCCAATAGTTACTCTTAAATGACTTACATTTCATGATTTTCTGATTGCATTTCCTTCTTGCTGTTTATATGTGTCTAAGTGGGAGAAATCCCAGCCAAGTAAACGGACTCTTATGTGGCTTGAGTCCTAGCCAGTTTTGCCATGTATTGTCTTTTATGTAGTGTAGTTGCAGTTGAAAAATCTTTTAATCATAAAGCATTTTAGATATAATCATATGGTTTTATTTACATGTTACGTTCCAAGGGAAAATTTCCAGCCTATGACATTTAAATTTATTATCTTCACCTATAAGTTGAAAGATTGCACCAGTTGTTTTTTAGTGTGTATTGTAAGGCTTTTAAAATACTCTGTGTGTGTGTGTGTGTGTGTGTATGGCTGATATTTAAATCATTACTGATACTACCAAGTGGCCTGGTCCCAGCACTCCATTAGTATTTCATCATGTGTTTGGAAGGATTGTATGTGTAGCTTATAAAGGTCTATGTCAGGCCCCCATACACAGTGCTGCAGACATTAAATTGTGTCAGCCTTGAAAAGGGTTTATTCAGATGCCATCTAATAGAATGAGCATCACAATACTAAAGTCTTCTGCCAGCAGCAGACTATCAAGTGAAATATTGTACTCGCTACAAACTGAAGAATGAAAGGCTGAAAACCACAGTGCTTTATTTGGAAATCATTACCTAGTGCTAAAAGTAAAAATAAAGTGTGTTTTAGTAACAGGTAATGTGAGCGATGTAGCTATAGTAACTGAACACTTGCTGTTTCAGTCTTGCCTTGTGGTGCTCTTGGTTAGTGCAGTGGAACCCGCCCCCGTAAGCCATTGTCTCGTCATTTGTTCATTACAGAACTGTGCTTGCAGATAGCAGATGCTCTGGGCATAAGGAAGCACCTGTTTTTACATGTTTCTGTGTTTTCATATGCCAGTTGATACCCTCAATTTGTTCATTTCTTTATCTGTCACATTATTTTAATACACATACCTTTCTGGGTTTCAAAGGATATTAGTAGTAATTGTCTGGAAGCAACTTAAACTTAGAACTTTAAGTGTTCGGGGATTTTTTCGTTTTGTTGTGTGTTTTTTTTTTTTTAAATTGTTAATGTTACAGGGATTTAGTATTCATACAGTAGTTTTGAAAAGAAGAAAATGTTCTATTTTGGTTAGAGTATTAGCATAATATTCTTTTCTTTTGTTTTTTCTTAAAAATTTAGTAAATGTATTTGAATTAGAAATGAGTCAGGTTCTTAAGCTTTATAGCAAGTATGCTAAATATTCCTGGTTCTGTTACCATACAGTAGATTTTATGTCTTAATAATAGTGTCATATAATTAAATATATAAGTACCTTATGAATTTTCAGATACTAAATTCTCTAAGTCACTAATGAATTTTTTTTTTTTTTTTTTTGGTAATTATTTTAGTTTGTAATAGTTGTTGTGGACAGCACAGACAGAGAAAGAATTTCTGTAACTAGAGAAGAGCTCTACAAAATGCTAGCCCATGAGGTAAGTCTGCTTTTGGTAGTAAGTGAGAATCGGCATCCTATCACCTCTTACAGTTTCTCACAAGGAGTATTTCAATGTAAAAAATTATCTGTTGGTCATACATGCTTGTGATTCATATTTTGGTATTTTTATATTTCCCAAAGTTGAAGTGTGTCTGGAAACAGGAGAAAGATTGTACAGATAATCATAGACTGGTATTTAGCTTAAAAATCTAGAGATTTCACTGGGCAAAAGAATTTCTGCAAGGTAGCTTTCTTTTTACATTTTGGGCAGATAATTCATACAGAGGATTATTGTTTGACAGGCACATCATAAGTACTTGTGCATATAATAGTTCTTGAGTGCTTTTGTCATCACACTAATACTTAAACCTACTTGCTCATAGGGTTTTTTTTCCCATCTTTTTTAAAATCCCTCTTACCAAATGAAATTATATGACTGGCTCATAATTATAAGTCCTTCAAAACACTACTAGTCACAGAATCCAAATTTAAGTAAGTTAGAATTGTGTGTACGCACACTGGTAGAGTGCTTGCCTGGCTGACCTCAAACTCAGAGAGTCCATTTGCCTCTGCCTCCAAGTACCTGCATTATGGACCACCACACACAGCTAGAGGCTTTGAGTCTTTACAGTACATTCCCTGTGGCAAAAGAAGAAATTTCCCCCAAAGCTTATTGAGGATGACAGAAAACAGTAATCTATGAATGTGAGAAGCATTTAAATGGCAAGCAATTTGACAAGCATATTGCATTCATTTAAGAAAACAGTAGCAGCCGGGCCTGGTGGCGCAGGCCTTTAATCCCAGCACTCGGGAGGCAGAGGCAGGCGGATTTCTGAGTTCAAGGCCAGCCTGGTCTACCAAGTGAGTTCCAGGACAGCCAGGGCTATACAGAGAAACCCTGTCTCGAAAAACCAAAAAAAAAAAAAAAAAAAAAGAAAACAGTAGCAATGGCCTTTCTGAGGCTTGTGCCCACCTTTGCCATCGGCACTTTTGTCTGGTTTATAGCACTAGTGAGTTATGTCCTATAGACTAGTCCTCATATTCAGTTGTAAAAACCAGGCTGTACCCATAAATGTCATGCCACTGTTGTACCAGTAGTCACACATTTTCTTTGGCACGATAGAACTGTAGTCCATAGGCTCCATAGCCAACCAGATTGCTGATGACAGTTCTTCCCCTAATGTGGGGAGCCACAGCCCCTGGGGCCGCACCCCAACATGGCACCTACAGGAAGAGAGTTCTTATAATAAACAAATCCTTATTTGGCTACTGCTGTTATCCCTGCTGATCATTGACTGAGCTTGCTTGCCTGGCAAAGCTACGTTGCCTGGTGTGATTGGTTGGTGTGAATGATATATTGGGCTCTTCCCCGGGGTTCGGGGGAGATGAAGAAAGAAGCTTGCTGAATAAACTGCTGTTAGAAGAACTGGTGGTTGCGTCTTCCTTGCTGGTCAAGAGAGGGCGCAACAAATGGTGGCCCGTACGGGGACGCGACACCCTAATAGCCCACAAGGTACCTTCTAGCACTATGAAAACCGTGCACTAGGAAGGGATTAGCAATGCCTGATACTCCATAGCCTGTAGCCAAAGCATTCATTGTCTTCAGCAGTATGGACTCTACCAATTGTGGCATGCAACAAAGAACAGTGGCATACCTTTATAGTTTGTGGCCTTCAGGGCCTCCCTAGCTGACAAGTCATTGAGAGGTTACCTACCTCTAATAGTGACATTTTTGCCAACAACTTAGAAGTGCCTACCCAACTTACACAGTGTCCTGGTTTCTTTTCCTGTTCATGTAATAAAATTACTCTTGACAAAAGCAGCTTAAGGCAGAATAGATTTGTTTCAGCATATAATTCCAGAAGGATATAGTCAATCATGGTGAGAAAAACACAGCAGCAGGCAGGAACAGGAGGCTAGCTGATCACATGGCACCCAGATTTAAGAAGTAGAGAACATCAATGGGAAGTGAGCTTTGTCATACAGTTTAAAGGCCTAAGGGATACTAAAAAAGATGCAGTACAGCACAAAAGATCTCCTCATACCTGCCAGTTTTGTTGTTATAACCAGTGTTGGGAACAGCATATCCAAATGGGAAACATTTGTTCTATAATCCAAAACATTTACCATGAGCCATCCTACTTTCTTGCCCTGTGTTATTGTGCTACTTCAAGGCTCCTCCATATTTTTTTTAATACCAACTGCCTTAACCAGACTGGTCTGCACTGCTCAACTTGGCTCATGCCCAAGTTGGGAGCAGAGCCATACTTGCCTGCTATGTCTAGCACTAGAGTCAGCTTCTTGGTTCTGACATATTCTAGGCCATTGTTGTGCCTTTGCTTTTATATCAGCCAAATGAAAAAATCCCATGCTGGGCAGTCTCCACTCCCAGTATGCTTTTTCATATATACACTGGAGCTATAATTGCCTATTCCACAGCAAGCTTATAACTTGGCCCTTTTATCACTTAAGTCTTCTATAATCTGCTGTTTTTTTGGTGGTGGTGGTGGTGGTGTTTTGTTTTTGTTTTTTGGTTTTTGGTTTATTTTTTGCCTTCTAGAAGCTTAATAGCACAACATTTGACTTCTGTTGTTTTTCTTGGAATTTTAGCCCTACAGAATTTGTCTTAAAGTAGCCTAGAGACCAGCTTTGACCTTCTCTCATTCCCTCTTGTCTTATTTACCATTTTACAAACCTAGTCTACATGCCAATCTCCATTTAGAGTCACTGAAGAGAGGCACTGAGTGAAAAATACAGTTAGGCATGGATGCTTCCGAGCTACCATAAAGCAACACGTAGCACAGGGTTTCTCTGTGTGGCCCTAACTGTCCTGGAACTCACTCTGTAGACCAGGCTGGCCTTGACCTCAGAGAACAACCTACCTCTGCCTGGGAGATCCTTCTTCCTGTACCTCTCAAGTGCTGCCTACCACAACTGCCCGGCAGCAGCACAGTCTTAATCAACCAGCATTGATAATTACTCTTTAGTGTGTTCCAAACATAAAACTACAATTTTTAAAAAACCCTTCTCAAGGCTTCATCTTAAAAGAAATATTAAACTTTGAATATACTTAATTTTAAAATGGTTTCAGACATCAAAATCTAAAATTTTCTTCAGAATGACGCAAATTGTAGAAGTTGTCTTCACAAGTGAAACTTTGTGAACAAAGAGACAGTATTGGCTTATGACAGATAAGCAGATGTCTACGTTTGCTGCTGTTTGCCTGACTACACTGACACATACATCAGACACTTTTCTTCTCTGTGCTAGCCATTGGACACAGGGCATCCCACATTCCTGTCGAGCACTCTGTCGATGAGCTATCTCCCCAGCTTTAAAAATCGTGTGTACTTTTGCCGAGGTTTCATTAAGCTGCTCAGACTGGCCATATCCGTGTGGTCAGCATGCTTCAGCCTCCCGGGCAGTTGTGAGATTGTGGGCCTGTACTTCCAGGCCTGGATATTTTACTTTTTTTTATATGTGTAGTTTGCATAGTAGAGAACATTTAAATTAGCTTGTGAACCAAAGGTTACCATTGTTTACATTAAATTTTCATAGCTTACAAACTTAATTTAATAAAAAGCCTTTAATCCAATATGCTTTCTGTTACTGTCATAATATTGTGTTTGATCTTGAGGTTATATAATAAAAAGCAGATTCTCTATTCAGGTAAAATACCATTTTAGGGTTGCTGTTTGTTGTTGTTGTTGTTGTTGTTGTTATTTTCAATAATTAAGAACTTCATTAATGCCAGTCTGAGATCTATGAGATTTTCACAAAGAACCCCAGAGAAAGTGTGGGTTTTGAGACCTAGAAAAAAACTACAGTTTTAGTTTAAAGACCCTTTCTATTTATTTATTTTTATTGTTGTGTTTGGTGTGGTGTGCGTGTGTTCACATGCTGTGAAGGCCCATTGTTGATGATGGGTGTCTTCATAGATTCGCCTCCGCCGTATATGGAGGCAGAAACTAGCTGAACTTGGAGCTCTCTGTTTTGGCATGCCTGGCTTTGCAACTTTCTCTGGGGAGTCCTGGTCTCCACCTCCCGCACACACTAGGATTAGAGGCAAGCCACATGTCCATTGCTTTTACTGAGTTCTGGAGTTCGGAACTCTGATATTTATGCATGCCAACACAGCAGATACTTTACCTGCAGAGCCATCTCTCTGAGACTGTTAAAAATAGTTGATTTTTATAGTCCCAGTTTAGGGGCTTTTCTGTATTTTATTACTACAAATGATAGGTTTAGATTATTTACAAATGGTACAGTTCCTAACTTGAGCCAAATACTTATATCAGAATTTTGTATTTTGAATATGCCATCATTAGCAAATCTGACTTGTATAAAAGAGTTCAACCTATTCTATGAGAGATACTGAAACCTCTAGAAGTTAAGATAGAAATGAAATTCCATGGAAAATCTGTCTGCTTACTAACCTTTCCATTAATAGTCCATTTTCATTTAAGACAACACAATATATCTTTAATAATTCCTGTGTATGCTCAATTCATGATCTAGCTCTTCAATTTTCATTTAATTTTTAGATTTTTTTAGACCAAATTATGTCTGAAATTAATTATGAAGTCTTAAAACTGTTAACTATCTACCTGTATTCTTGTCTATTCTTACATGATCCTGCAGAGGGCACTCTAAGTCATTCTTGATTGTGCATAAAACACTCTGCAAAACACTGACCAAACAGAAGCTTATATTCTTAACCAGAAAGAATCAAAGCCCCTATGTGGAACAGCATCATTTTGTGTCCACTGCAGATGGTGTCTTTAAGCACATTAACAAATTATTAATGCTGAAATGGTCCTTTAAAATGGGTATAGGCCTATAATCCCAGCACAGGAAAGCAGAGGCAGAGGGATCTCTAAATCTGAAGCCAGTGTAGTTTGTGTAGCAAGTTCCAGAACACCCAAAGCTAAATTGTTAGACCCTGTCTCAAAAAACTAACAGTTCTAGAAGAAGAAACATAGCATTCAGCATCTCTGTGTAGACTCAAAAACTGAAAAGTTAGTTTAATTTTTCCAGGGTCTCTTTGGGTAAGGACAGAATTTTGTGGGAGTTTTAATTCATGAATTCAGTTTCATTCTTTGTGGCTCCTTGGCCCAGTATGTGACCATATCATGCATACACACGCACACGCACAAAGTGTTTCCAAACTGAGACTTTAGCCCAATGTGGTATATCATAGATTCATTTCTTTCTTGTGTGTTTAGATGATACCAACTTCACACATAGTTGGAAACTTGCAGTATGGTCATTTTCTGAAGAATTTCATTCTCTTATGGAATCCTGGTTATGAATGGTTTGCTTAGGAGATTGGAGGAAAAGGGATAATGCATACAGAAAACCCACTGGAATAATGTTGAGATAAGACTGTCCCAAATTGTCCAGAGAGTAGATAGCCTGCTAACTGGAGTATTTAAGCTGTGAGTGATGGTGTGCACTTGATATTCCAGCACTCCAGAGTTCAAGATCAGTCTGCACTGCATAGCAAGACCTCAAAAAACATAAACAACTTACATGTCTTACAGTATATAGTAACTAATAGTAATAAAGCTGAAAATGTAATGTGGAAGTGTAACTGAAGTCATGATTTTGGTACAGTAGTAAAGGATGACTCTTAGTAGCTATTGAAGTTTTTGGTTTTTGGGTTTTAATTGGTGTAGTAGATAATTATACTTGAAAATATGATTAAGTATAAGCACTTAGGACTATAAAGCATATCATTTAAGACAAAACAGTTGGTGCTGAGGGTCTTGCAGATAGCTCAGCTGATAAAGTGTTTTCTGCTCAAGCATGTAAATGAGTCTGAGCCCCAGCACACACCCATGTATAAAAGCACACAAGAGTATACACCTGTAATTCAGTGCTGGGCAGGGGGGCAGAATTCCTGGGCTCAGTGGGCAGCCACTTCAAAGAAATCAGTAGGCTCCACGGTCAGTGAGAGATTCAGTGCTGACCTTCTGCCTCCACACATGTCTGTGCATGCAATACATAAACTACACCCCCTCATGCACATACACAACTGAGAAGTATGTAAGCCCATACAAGGATTTATTTAAAATATAGTCAGTGGTTATTTCTGTCAGTCTGTGAAACGCGAGATGACATAGACTGTTTACATTGTAGTACTTGTGAAAATAAAACAATTTGAATTAAAAGTCTAGTTTGCTAAAATTACGAAAAATAACTAGCTAAGTTGAAAAATCTGTGGGGAAGTGTGCTAACCTTTAAATTTTTATTTGCTTTTACAGGACCTAAGAAAAGCTGGGTTGCTGATTTTTGCTAATAAACAAGATGTTAAAGAATGCATGACAGTAGCGGAAATCTCCCAGTTTTTGAAGCTCACGTCTATAAAAGACCACCAGTGGCATATCCAAGCATGCTGTGCTCTTACTGGCGAGGGGTAAGATGTCTTCTCATTAGTACCATACAGTTGCTATAGAGGCTTAGAGAAGCGAGAGTGTAACAGATCTGGAAAGGTCAGATAATACTTGTTACCTTTTGAAAAATATTATGTGTATAGATATGTTACCTGAGTAAATGTCTAACCACATACATGCTGTGCCCACAGAGGCCAATCCTGGGAGGCCCTGGCTCTGCTAAGACTGGAGTTACAGGCAATTTTGGGAATCATTTGGGTGCTGGGAATTGAACCTGGGTCCTCTGCAAGAACAGCAAGTGCTATTAGCTACTGGGACTTGGAACTAAACAAAGCTTGTCAAGATGTCCTCCCTAGCGTCCTTTCCATGCAGTGTCTGTCTTAGTACTCACAGCAGCTCTACAGACTAGTCCACATTTTACGCACAGCAGAGCAAAAATAAAAGGATTTATGTGTAAAACTAGCAGATAGCCACCAGTGTGGTCAAATGGAAATCTATGCTGTCCAAAAAAAGAATAGTGAAGAATAGTGTGCCTGCCTCTATGCTCCAGACAGTGGGCTGAATCCCCATCCCACCCCGTAGGGATTAGAAGTAAAAGTGGACCATGCATGACTTGAGAATCCTTGCTTCTGAAGTCAAGGTTATTGGAAGACAGTGTAATGTGACTAGGTTCGTGCCCAGAGCTGAAAGTAGTTAAGAAAGAAGTAGAGGGCTAGTGAAATGGCTCAGTGGGTAAGAGCACTGACTGCTCTTCCAAAGGTCCTGAGTTCAAATCCCAGCAACCACATGGTGGCTCACAACCATCCACAATGAGATCCGATGCCCTCTTCTGGTGTGTCTGAAGACAACTACAGTGTACTTACATATAACAATAAATAAATCTTTTAAAAAAAAAAAAAAAAGAAAGAAGTAGAGGCCAACTTTGTCAAATGTCTGGTCGAAGGCCACAAAGATGGAAAAAGTACTGTTAAATGTAACCGTGAATGAGTGAACTCTGTGTATTGGGAGAGTGGACAGAAGTCAGCGGTAGTTAAAGAAGAAATGGATTTTAGGGTAGCAGCTATAAAGTCCTTTTTAAAAATTATATTATGTGTTAGTGCCTGAATGTGTGTATGTGTGCTTGAATGTGTATATGTGTGCCATGTTCATGCAGGAATCCACAGAGGTCAGAAGAGGATGTTGGACCCCCTGGAACTTGAGTTACAGGCAGTTGTAAGCTATTGTGTGGATACTGGGAACCAAACCTGGGTCCTCGAGAGATTAGTGAAAGTTCTTAACTTCCGAGCCATCTCTCCAGCCCATGTAAACTCTTGATTTCAGCAGGAAAAGAAAGATGAAACAGAGGAAGTTGGAAATAGGGTGAAAAGCTCAAAGGGAGAGTAATTTTGTTTTCTACTTTTCAGAGGTATGACTATCAATTCCGAAGCAGTAGAAAGAAACTTGAGATTCTAAAGAGTCTTGAGATTCAGGGCAAAAGTTCTTGATATTTTCATCAGGGTGGGAAACAGAGGACCAAAAGATGAATTAGGTGCCGTGACAGGAATGTTCTCCCTTTGAAAACAAGTCTAAGTGACTATGAAGCATTCACATCAAGTCCCTGAACTAGACCAAAGCCTTGGTTTTCCTTTGGGAATCACTGTGATTCATGGGTTGAAGACTCTGGGCTGTGGAGTCAAGTGGCCTCTCTTGACCCCACTCCTCCTGTTTGCTGAACTTGCTAGACTTGGATTTCTTGTGTATATGGGAAGGGTTGTGACCTGACTATTGCAAAGATAAGAATAATGGCTCAGTGCAGTTTGTGGTTTATTAGTGGTTGACTTCTGTACATTTAACAGTTGGAAGTCATTTTTTTTTTTCATTGTTTTCTGCATCCCTCTTTTGCTTCTGTGGGCATCTGCACACATGCGTTCATATAGACTCGTACACATAAATAATAAAAGAGTGACCTTCTAAACAGTCACTGTGGCAGGCAGGCTTTTATATCTACATGTTCATCATAGACAATAATACTCAGGAGAGCTTGGGGCTTATTGTAACATCACTGATGACTGCTTCTCTCTCGTTAGGGATTTGGCTTCTCTTGTTCCAAGGATTATCCCTTTTTATATTTCAAATTAGCCCAGTTACTTGTTAGTCAATAGAAAGTAATAATAATGATATATATTGCCTTAAATATTTTACATACAGTTGTGATATATGTATACTTTGTGTTAAGAACTCTTAATATGTTTAGATTATTAATATAGTAGATATGTTATCCCATTATTTTTACTTCATGTCATGTGCATTTTTATGTCAAAGGTAATTTTTGAAAGGGAAGGTAAATGTAAAGTTTTATAATTGTGAATGTTCTAAAACATGTTGGGTTTTGCTGATTCTCGACATTCAGGTTTCACTCTTTCCTGTTTAAAGATGCTATGATGAATAGCCATATAAAAACTTGCTTTTTATGGGCATTAGTCATGTGAGTGCCCTGCATGTGTTAGGCACTGATCTAAGTTTTAAGGTAAAACTGAACCAAAAGCCTTTTGCTCTCCAGTGCCTGCAGGGATCTCTCCTTCTCTCCTATTTTGTTCTTTGGGTTAATGAAGACTGTGCCTACAGTGGATAGTCTGTGACTTTTTAGTCCGTAATATAATCACATGATTTCTGTCGTCTTCTTAGGTTATGCCAAGGACTTGAATGGATGATGTCACGCCTGAAGATCAGATGATCTCTTCTGACCCCTTCTCACAGACTCTGTATAAACAAAGTGCTGGACTTTTCCTGAAAGCTGCAAAAAAATGGTTTAGATATATTTATAATAAACTGACTTAAGAGTTTTCTATAAGAAGAAAAGTAAGACCACTTATTTGAAAACAAAGATGAAATGTCATTACCCGGTTTGCTCTCTCATTCCTTCCAAACCTGTGACTGATATTTTCTCATGATGAATCCTCTCAGGACATGGTAGAGCTCTGGCGAGTACAAAGGGAGAGGAGGACATTGGAACTCTGGGACTTTATCTCAACGTGACTCTCCCACCCTGCCCCACGTTGAATGTTCCCTTCACATTGAATCAAATACGAATCAGCACAGATACTGTTTCCAGGTTTTAAAAATGTAATATTATGGAAAGTATTTTGCTTCAAGTTGAATATGTATTGTGTATATACCTCAAGTTCAGGTTAATGGCTTTGATTTGTGCTC
>NC_034592.1:39066352-39076547 GCF_900095145.1 Mus pahari | reverse complement strand
TTTATTTTAAAACCCCCTTACGTTTCTAGCACACCTGGCCATCACAGTAGACAAAGAATACAGAGAAGGCAAGTGGGTTAGGCAGTGGGGGATGGGTATTTTTTTTTTTTTTTTTTTTTTTTTTTTTTTTTTGGTGACATTTTCTCTAAAGAAAAAGAAAGTGCTTTAGCACTGCTGGCTGGCATCTTTAATGCAGGTAGTAAACCTAGTTCCGTAAGCATGGCCTGAGCCAGAAGGAAGAAGAATTTGCTCCCTGGCCTGAAGAAGTGCCTCGTAGGTAGTCATGGAAGTCACAGGTAAGTGCAGGAGCTTGAAGACAGGCAAGAGGTCTCTAAGGTGTTCCTTTCCTTTGTCTGGGTGTATAGTATTAAGATGCCTAGAAGAGAGATGGTATTGTTCCTCTCTTACAGGCACTTTATGTTTCTTGCTGTAACTACAGCAATCACATACAGTACAGACAACCTCAAAATCTGTTTATATTAGTGTAAATAGAAAAACGGTAGACAGCTGTCTAGTTTTCTCCGCAGGCATTTTTGGGAATGCATCTATAGTCTGTTCTACTTTGTTAATGGGGGATAACAGCACATCCTAGATCATGTGTGAACTTTGGGGTCTTCTAATTGCCCTTGGTATCCTGATATTCTCATTTTCAAGGTGAGGTAGAGACAGGGTTTCCTTACTTAGCGCTTCTGTCCTCCAAACCCAATGTGGAATTTCTTGTTCAAGAGCAGCTTCCATAGTTCAGTGAGCCCTTGCTGCCCTGGGTGTGTTCTCACCACCAGTGAAGGTTACTCTGAAGGTATTCTAAACTTTACCTATAACCATTATTCCCCCAGACCACTGGCTTTGAGTGACCTCTTAATTCTGTCTACCTACTCACCAGTGACTTGACTGCTCTGCACCTTTGCATCTTCAGAGATGCTGTGTCTATAAGGAGAGCAGGTTCAGATTATGGTATCCAGATACCAGTAGAAGAATTGGATGTTATACTATACTTAGCACCTTAATTCTACTTATCATTCACTTCTTAAGCTGACAACTAGACTCAGAAATACAAGAAAAAATATATAGACTATGTCAGGTCCTTAAGTTATAAGTTAGGACCAAAGACTGTTAACTTACTCACATTATCCTCATATAACCAAGAGTGGTGATGTTTTGGAGAATACCAGTCCAGCCTAGTTAACATGGGAAAAGATGACAAAACAAAACTGTATGTAGTGTTGAACCTGAAGACATCCTAAAATGATTACCCACACTCCATTTTTCCTTATGTTTGCTTAAATAGCAAAGATCAGCATTGACTGTCTAAAGGAATTTGTAATTTGAGACCTAGTATTATTACACAATAAACCTGCTAAAACAGGCTTTAAAAGACAGCAAAATAAGCCATATGTAGTGGTGTTAAGACTGTAATCCCAGCACGCAGGAAGCTGAGACAGAATTGCTGGGAGTACAAAGTCAACCTGAGCTAAATAATATCAGCCACCAGGACTACATAATGAAAGAATGTAATAATATCAGCCATCAGGACTACGTAACGAAAGACTCACAACAGAAAGGAAGACAAAGCCAGCAGTCAACCATCATGTGTTTCTGTAGAGTCAGGTGTAATAGAAAACAGATTCAGACTGCTTCTTATAAAGCATCTGTGCCTCATTCCTCACAGCAGGTTTGACTCTTTAAGACCTTGATAGTGGTGTAAGGGAAAGAGCGAAATGTAGCACTCTGGATGCTTAAAACATGAGTGCTTGGATTTAACTCTAAAGTGGTCTGAGATTGGGAAGAAGTGTAACAGGATACAGTTGGGCTAATTATGCAATATTTCATCTGTTTAATTCTCTAACTCTGTATTGTTCCTAAAGATGGATGAATGAGTCTCTGTGGTGTTGCCTGCTCAATGTGCATATCCTTGGTAGACATTTCTCATAGTGTATACTTAAAAAGTGCCTGACATTGATTTGTGTTGATTTCTAAGTCCATGTAATAAATGATACATGTTTTCTATGATATATATTCTTGTGGTTTTTTGTTGTGGTTTTTTGTTGTGGTTTTTTTTGTTTGGGGGGTGGCGGGGAAGGTTGAGATCTTACTATATAGCTTTGAGTGTCCTGAAACTATATAGACAAGGCTTGTCTCCAACCCAGAAGGATCTGCCTGTCTGTCTCCTGAGTGCTGGAACTAAGCTGTATGCCACCACTCCCAGCTTGTACTGAATATTCTTGTCTTATTGGTGACATAAGCCTTGAGAATTCTAAGCCACAGTTTATTTCAACAAAGTTGAAAATACCAAGCTATGGTATATAGAAACATGAGCAAAACTAATTTGCTCTCCCCCCCCGAAAAAAAAAAGGGATCATAACAGATTTATGCAGAGTAAGAGATTAAAGACTTTTAGGGAAATTCCTGAGCGTGGATCCTATCAAGACAGGGTGGCGAGTACTTCTAACAAAGCCATATGAAGTGTGGTGGCTTCTGAATTACAGTGTTCAAAGCATTCCTGGCTTAGGAAGTGAAGTCATGGGGTGGTCTGAGGAGCGGGGCTAGGATTTGAGACTAAGGCCGAGATTCCGCCAATCCGTGCTATGCTAGGTTCCAGGTGAAGCATGCTTGTAACTGTTGACAAGAGTATCAGAGGGAGGGTTCATGTTTTACAGCTGTGAGAGCCGTCACAGCAAACCTGTGGATCTTGTTTTCTTAAGCCTTAGACACGGCTCACTGCTGTCTCACTATTCTTGTCTCCAGGGAGTTTTGTTGTGAACTTCTTTGTTAACCTGTGAGAGGCTGTAACCTAACTCCATGGTAAGGGGCTTCTTCCCATTCCCATGTCCCTGAATTTTCCCTTTCTGTTCTGTTTTCATCTCCTCTGAGAAGTAAGCCCCCTTAACCTTAAAAAGACCTGTCTTCTGAAACTTTGCCTGCTGAATAGACCCTCTCTAATCAGGAACCCCACAGCCAGAGCAATCCAGGATGCAGAAGACGTGACAGCTCCATACTTAATGCCTGGAAGGATGGCTGGCCACCGTGAGCATGGTGTGCAGTGCAGAGCTGCTCCCTACAAGAGCATGGTGTGCAGGGCAGAGCTGCTCCCTACAAGTGGACCCGCCGGCATCCCTGGATCTGTAGCCTTTGGGCTCTTGGGAAAGCTTTTATTTATCTTGCTGGCGTCGTAGCTATAGAGTTAAACCCAGAGCCTCACCCTTGACAGTCAAGACTTCTGCCTTGGAGACCCACCTCCAGCCAATGTTTCTTTAATTCACTCACAATGTATCAAACCTGCACTGAGTATGCATTTACCTTTGAGATGGCTGAAGAAGAAATCTTAAAAGATAAAATAAAAAAATAAAGATTCTGTCACCTAAATGTTTAAGAAGAACACCTTTTATAACGCAACCACCGAGCCCTGAGCCTCTGTGTCTGCTACCCAGTTGGCAGCTGCCACCCTAAGTCATTTGACTTAGAGGAGTTTAGTAGTTTTGTTTCAGTGGTATAAATGGTACATAATCTTAAGTGAGCCTACAGTTCCTATTTTAACAGGACTTCCAAGGAACTGTATTTGTGAAATAAGCACATAGGCACAGGGAAACGTCTTTGTTTCTTTTAAAGCTTAGCTGGTCTTGGAACAGAAACAATACCTCCTATTTTAGATTTCTTTGGGAACTATGTGAGTTGGAACACCACAGATTCAGAGTCCTTTTACAAACTGTATAAACTTTCTGCCTCCTTTGCACTTTTACTGGCTGTGTGAAATTTCAGTTAAAGAATAGTAAATGATCTGTCATTGCCTTTTGAGCACTTTTTTTTTAACCAAATGTGTCCTTGAGATTCATCTTCGTACATAGCTTTAGTTGTATGTGTGAGTCTGCCAAGGGTTTGTGCCACTGCTCAGAACTGTGAGGTAGATGAGTGACTGCACCATGCTACATGGCTACTGGTTATTTTCTGTACACCTGGAGCGGTTACCAAGAACTTTCTTGTTTCTTCCCTTCCTGGTAATCTGTTTGCAGCTGAGGTAAGAGGATCAACAGAGGGGTAGGCTTTTTCCAAAACTCTTTTAGAGTTTATCTCCCATATTTGCCTCACATGGTTAAGATTTTTGCCACGTTTTCAAGATCCCAGTTACACTGCTGGTGCACCAGAGCCCAAAGGTAAAGGTTGGTGCTTGTTGGAAGTCATTCTTTCAACTGGCCCATCTTAAATGGCCAACACGTGACTAGAGAGTTTAATCACGGGATGAAATGTGATGGTGTAGGGGAAATGGTAGACACGTGTGATGTGGAAGAAGGCAGGATAACCAGAGTCAAGATGACCTCACTTGTGCACACCTTTAATTCCAGCACTTGGGAGGCAGAGGCCAGTGGATTTCTGAGTTCAGGGCCAGCCTGGTCTACAAAGTGAGTTCCAGGACAGCCAGGGCTACACAGGAAACCCTGTCTCGAAGGAAAAAAAAAAAAAAAAAAGATCTCACTTATATGTGGAAGTACAGAGATGACTTAGGGGGTAGTTTCCATTACTGGGACTGATGGTAGGCAACAGCGTCATGCTCGCTGTTTTTCTGATGCCACTTTTGGAGGTACTGTTCCAGATAGAACATGCTACGTTGAGATTTGAAAGTAGCACTGAATCATTTTTGTTGCTTTTAGAGAATCTGGTTAGGGCCCAGTTGGTGGTACAGGGCTTACCTGATGTGCAGGAAGCCCTGGGTTCCATCCCCAGCACTGGATAAAAGTAGGCATGGCAGTGCACCCCTGTAATTCCAGGACTTAGGAAATAGAGGCAGGGGTCAGAAGTCCAAGGTTATTGTTGGCTACATAATGAGTTCAAAATGAGCCTGGACTACATACGACCCTGTCTAAACAACTACAAAGGGGGTTGCATTGATAGGAATGAAGAGAATACAGAAAAGTTTTACTTTCCATTTACTTATGAAATGCTCCCCAGTTGTGAGGTCTGGGTAACCCAGAAGCATTTGCATCCTGTGTGGAAGCTTGAAGTGTGAAGCATTTTGAGAGAATTCTTGTCAATTATTGTATGTATAAAAGAGCTTGCCTGTTTCACGCGTCGCCTTATCCCGGTTGCTTTTGAAAGGTTCTTGAGACAGCTGCCTCCGTTCTGAAGGTTATTTTTAAAAATATAAATAAGCACAACGCAGAGAGTGGGGAAGGAGTCTTGGTTTCAGCAGCCGACTGACGCGCAGCCCTGCAGAAGCTTCTGGGTCACACCCACAGGTCTACACGCCTGTGCCTAGCCTCAAGCACGTTTCCAAAGCGGTGAGGCTTCGGCCTTAGTACTGTCTGAACATTCTTAGCAGTAGACTCTTTTTTCCATAACCCATCTGTGAAATCCTATTGAAAGAAAGCAGAGAAGATGGACATATCAGTTATAGGAGTATTTGTGATTTAACATTAACACTGACTTTGTGAAAATGGCACTTTAATAAACATAAAAATTGTTGATTGGGGGACTAGATACAACGTTTTGTCCATTAAGGTTTTTTTTTTGTTTGTTTTGAAGATCCATTGACTGAAAAGTGAGTTTTAAAAATGACTCCTCTTTGTACACTGCCTTAGCACTTTTCCAGTCGCTATGATACTCCGACAAAGGCAGGGGTTGTTTGGTTCCCACTTCAGGTCATTGGTGCAGGGAGGTTACAGATACTCAAGGATCCCGTCAAGACAAACAAAGCAATCTTGAGCAAAAAAAGAATAAAGTAGGAGACATGGCACTACCTGATTTCAGGTATGCTACAAAGCTATAGCAGCCGAAAGCAGCTTAACATTACCAGAAACGTTGAACATTCATGAGACAGAACTGAGCTCAGATGTAAACCCACATATCCACAGCCAATGGACCTTCGAGAAAGGTGGGAAAAGGGATTGAGGAGCATTCCCTTCTATGAATAAACCATGCCCGTGTGCAGAAGAGTGAAGTAAATCCCTCTCATCTGTTACAGTAACCAACTCAAAATGGATCGGACTTTGCACAGGGCCTGAAACTACATGTTCCCTCCACCTGGAAGGCCCTCTCCTAGTCACAGAGAGCAACCTTTCCACCTATAGTCTTGAACACTGAGCTTGACAGTAACACTGGGGAGACCCTTCAGTACATCTGTTCGGTGCCATATTCTGAGATTCTCCCATGTTTGGACAGGTTCTTCTGTAACCCAGGATGGCCAAAATCTCACTGTGTAGTCCTGTTTTTGATGTGAAATTGTAGTCCTCCCACCTCTTCTGCCTAAACGATTACAGATATCTGCCCCTGCACCCAGCACGGTTGCTGCATGTTTTAGCAGAGTGCTGTTAGACAGTATCTAGCGTCAGGGGTTCTGTTCAGTTCAGTTTCACATCAGCTTGGCCAGCATGACTTTCTCTAGGGCTGTCAATGAGCACAAGGCTTTCAGGGGTTGTCCATTTTACCCGCTAATTAGCACATAAATATCATAAAGTGATATGAGCACTATGCCTAGCATTGCCTTAGCAAAACATTCATAGGGCACTTGAGTGGTGTCTTGGATGTTCCCTGGTTCTTGGTTAAGAGCAGCTAGGTCTGTGTGTTTGTTCAAGTGTTTCCATCTGAGCAATGTAGCATCTATATTTCATTTATCTTGGGATCTATGCTAAACAACATTATACATTTGACAAAATCATACAGGAATCTGGGCATATAGCTCAGTTGGTAAGGTGCTTGTCTCCTGTGCAGAAAGCCAAGTTCAGATCTCGGCACAGCACAAATGGGCTGATGGCACGCCCTTGCCGTCCCAGCATTCGGGAGATGGAAGCATGAGGATTAATATTTCAAACCTACACCGGGAGTTAAAGGACAGCCTGGAATACAGGAGGCCCTGCGTCCAAAGAAAAAAGATACTAAAACATAATTTGGCAGGTCGTTGATGATGTCACTAATCAGTGTTAACCTGAGCTCACTAATCTAGTAGCTTTAAATGCCTTTTAAAGCTATCTTAAAAGGCATTTTAATTAAATTAACTAATTACACATTTTAATTGGTTTTAAGTCATAAGGTGATCAACATTACGTGTTAGTTTTTATTGTGTGTGGTTTCTATTTTAAGGGAAATGATTAAACTTCTGGCCATTCAAGACGCAAGTAAAATCAACTGGGGAATGAAGGAGCTTTGGCTTAGATTAAACTAGCTGTCAACCCTGAGCCTGAATAAGTCCCATTCAAATTAAAATGTATCCATTAAAACTGTGTTTTAAATTTTTCTTCACAATGTGGAATGATTTAAGAACTATATGCCTAGAATTGTTGTGTCGTTAAATCTAATTTTAGTTTAAACCTGCTTTGTTTGCTCTAGACACTTGTGAATTATTAGTCCTTGGTAGGAACTGGTCCTGATGGGAGCAACATCCTGCTGCATAGCCCACAATGGCTCTGCAGTTCCTCCTGCATCAGCATCCTCTCCTCAGTGATGGGTTTATAGGGATGCACCACAGGCCTGGCTTTATAGTAGTTGTTTCTTGAAAGAGAAATAAGAAATAGAAAAGGTGATTTGCTAAGATAGGAATGATCGATTGAAAATGATTGGTCCAGGCATGGTGGAGCACAGGTTTAATCCCAGAGGCAAGCAGATCTCTCTGACTTTAAAGCCAGCCTGGTCTATATAGCGAGTTCTAGGACAGCCAGGACTACATAAAGAAACTACACAGAAAAAAGAAAGACAGAAAATGTTTATTAATCTTGTATATATACTTGTACTTTGGGTTCATTTTAATGACATTTTAGTTAATCAATTTCAAAGAGTGAAGAGTAATCACATTTTTAATTGGGGAGGGGGCTATTTTTCACACTGTAAAACCACTTGCTTGTTTTTACTTGGTAAATCAAAAATCAGACCCATTTAAAGTTTAAAGGACTGCCATACCAATTTTACCAGATAAAAACTCTCTTACAGCCAGGCATGGTGGCGCACGCCTTTAATCCCAGCACTTGGGAGGCACAGGCAGGCAGATTTCTGAGTTTGAGGCCAGCCTGGTCTACAGAGTGAGTTCCAGGACAGTCAAGGCTACACAGGGAAACCTTGTCTTGAAAAACAAAACAAAAACAACAACAACAACAACAACAACAAAAACAAAAACAAAAACAGAAAAAACAAAAAACCCTCTTACACAGATGAATCTTTGTTCAACATTCTTCATGATAAATATGACTCTCAAATATGTTATTAACATACTATACATTATTTATTCAGTTATTTATATATACATTTTTTTGCCTCTTAAAATAAATGTCAACCCATCCACTTAAGTTAGTGTATAAACAAGGGCTTTTAGGGAGTGTCACCAGACAGCAGTGGCTTCTCTAGGGTGGATACAAGGCTACCTTTTGTCTCCTGGTCTGGGTGAAACCTGTCTGTAATCCCAGTACTCAGGAGTCTTAAGGCAGAGCCATGAGTTCAAAGCTATATTCTGTTACATAAAAGTAAAGTGTTATCATTTTATTTCCTAATTTATTTTAAATATTTGAGTACATTATCAAGTGTATATAAAATAATTTTATTTAAACAATTCACTATGAATTTGCTATTAAATCAGAATGAAGAGACCCCATAAGAATGAAAAGTGTGGGCTGGTGAGATGGCTCAGCAGGTAAGAGCACCTGACTGTTCTTCCTAAAGGTCCTGAGTTCAAATCCCAGCAACCACATGGTGGCTCACAACCAATCAATAACAAGATCTGGCGCCCTCTTCTGGAGTGTCTGAAGACAGCTACAGTGTACTTACATATAATAAATCTTTAAAAAAAAATGAAAAGTGTATAACAAGCAGGCACATGGGCAATATGCTTTATTTTGAGCGGAGGGGGTGCTTTGAGACAGGCTTACCAGTGGTTCTGGCTGTCCTAGAACTGGCTGTGTAGACCATGCTGGCCTTGAACACAGAGATGGGTTCTGTCTCTGCCTGAAATACATTTCTTATGATTTTTTCCACTCTGATTTCATATCACTCATTAAAATCAATATGCTCTCACAGCAAGCCAACAGTTTAGATATTAGTAATACGTGTTTTTAAACTAAAACAACTCACTTTAGAGGAGAAGGTCAGACATGTTTGCTAAGCATCGATTCTGCTTTGCTGACGGTGGGAAGACAGGAAAGGGGGTACTGTGAGGTATCTGCCAGAGAAGACCACTCAGACATGGGCTCGAGCTGAGAGAAAGTCTTAATTAGCCAACCAGCAAATACTGGGAGTTCAGGACCCAAGGGCAGACGCAGGTGGTTTTCATGGTGAACTTTTAAGCACAAAACCACATCCTGGGTTGACACACTTCTGTTAGTTAAGAACGGCTGGAAGTAGGATTACAGCCGCCAAAAACCAAGGTTAGTACATTTAGGAGTTTCCCCAGGACTCTCGACTTGGATGGATTAGGACTTTGTTCTCTTTTTCTGGGAGGTGTTGCAGCCTACGTGCTGGGTTCTAAGGCCTGGATGGTACTTCTCTCACGGTGTCAGTTGTGTGATGGTCTGGGGGCCTGTTAAGTTCTAAGGACAAGTAGCAGTCGCATTCTGAGGGCTGTAACCAGATGTGACTGTACTCTGCCTGTGTGAAAAGGAGCCAAAGTGTGAGGACTGAAGTCTTCCTTGAGGAGAGAGTGCTGGCTATGTCCTCACCATACACAGCATGTCCTGCAGCTGGCTCTGTCACTCTAAGAAGAGGCTCATTTAAAAAAAGATCGTGAAGTAATTTTCAGTTCAAGGGCTGTATTTTAAGGGAGATGAGCCTGTCGTTTACTGATTAAAGTCAAAGGAAACCTTATGGCTGCCCCTTTTACACACACACACACACACACACACACACACGACAGAGAGAGACAGAGAGAGACAGAGAAAGACAAAGAGAGAGAGACAGAGACAGAGATAGACAGAGAGGGAGAGGAAGAGGGAAGAAGAGGGGGAGGGAGAGAGGGAGAGAGCAAGAGTTTTGTTTTCTTAGTATATGAAAGAGGATTAGAGTGGCTTACAGACTGTGATCCAGCTGATCCAACAATGACCGTCTACCTACAGAAAGTATAAGAATCCTATGGTTGTTCAGTCCACGAGGCTGGATGTGTCATCTGGTCTTCAGTATAAACAGGAATCCCAAAGTAGGAGACTCTAATGTCAGTAAAGAAATGGACTTGCCAGTAAGAGCTAGGCCAACCAGTCTTGCAAAAAAATAAATAAATAAATAAATAAATAAA
>NC_034592.1:39051574-39065627 GCF_900095145.1 Mus pahari | reverse complement strand
CACACACACACACACACACACACACACACTTTTGGGCAGGGGGAGGGGGAAGATTTTGATGTCTAGAACTGAAGCCTACGTTGTTAATCTCACTGAAGACAATGAAGAATTGGGTTTCAGAGGTATTAGTTTTTAGTTGTTAGTTCCTCAGTGTGAAGCTATCCCTCTGTCTTGGGGTTTCCATTGCTGTGAGAGACACCATGACTATGGCAACCCTTATAAGGACGACATTTGACTGAGGCTGGCTTACAGGTTCAGAGAGTGAGACCATTATCATCATGGCAGGAAGCATGGCAGCCTGCAGGCAGACATGGTGCTGGAGGAGTCAAGAGTTCTAGATCTTGATCTGAAGGGAACCAGGAAGAGACTGGCTTCCAAGCAGCTAGAAGAAGGGTCTCAAAGTCCACCCCCAAAGTGACACATTTCCTACTCCAACAAGGTCACACCTACTCCAACAAGGCCACACCTCCTAATTGTGCCACTCCCTCAGCCAAGCCTATTCAAAGCTGGAGTCAAACTCTGTACCCTCATATGCTTGCATGAGGGCACGTTAATGAGGGTACATTAAGGAACCAACACTCTGGGCACAATTCAATGTGCAGCTCTTAGGACAGCATTATAACTGCAGCAGCATTATAACAAATAATTCTTGATACGATTCTATCTTCTTGCATATTCTTTCCCCTTTCCTTGTGTTCAAAAATGTGTCCTTTGGGGATCACATTGATGTGATAGGCATAACATTGATGTGATAGGCCCAACATTTTATTCATATCGAAGTAAGATTTACCAGCCATTTTTGTCCCCATCCCTCCTCCATGCCTTGTGTTTGGGCAATGCTAGGGCTCAACTCCAGGACTTTGTGCACACTGAGTATTCATTCAGTAATTCAGTCCTAGCCGCCAGTCTAGGGTGAGGGATCTAGCAAACCGTAACACTTGTTTCTCAGGCTGCTTGATATGCTGGAACAGCCTTGGAAACAAAGTTGTACACGGTGCTAATGTGACAGGAGATGTTAAGGACCAGTGATGATGGGAATTGCTACCTAACACCCTGAAGTGGCCTGGCCCTCAGTCCTTGTGAAATGGGCCATCCCTCTGCCTTATTGGGTATCAAGAGCAAGCAGGGTCTTCTGCTCTTCTTTGTGCCTCCTGACTTCTTCACCCCTCTGTCAAGGACTTGTGAAGTGCCCACATCCTTGCCCATTCAGGGTTTACTTTTCTGTGACCTTTCGACCCATATAGCCAATGTAATTGCCAGCATTTACTCCATGTGGTCATGGCTGCTTATCTGGATTCTAGGGCTCAGAAAGAGCCTAGAGAGCAGTGGTCCTCAACTTGTA
This sequence comes from Mus pahari, assembly GCF_900095145.1. Taxonomy (NCBI): domain Eukaryota; kingdom Metazoa; phylum Chordata; class Mammalia; order Rodentia; family Muridae; genus Mus; species Mus pahari. The sequence continues at coordinate 39,064,285 of NC_034592.1, read as the reverse complement.
GATTATGACTCCCTTGAGGGGGTTAGATATCTGATGTCCTATCAGATAGTTATATTATGATTCAAGACAGTAGCAAAATTATAGCTATGAAGTAGCAATGAAGTAATTTTATGGTTGGGGGTCACCACAACATGAGGAATTGTATTAAAGGGCAGTGACATTAGGAAGGTTGAGACCCAATGGATGTAAGCTGGCCAGCCAGACTATCTGTATAGGCAAACTCTATGTTCAGCTGAGAGATGAATCAGACAGAGTCATCAAAGAAGAGTCACAAATAAGGCTGGGAATCTGAACCTTGGGTTCCCACATGTATACATATAGCTTCTTACAAATATGGATATACCTGTATATACATATACATATTTACATGAAGAAAGAATTATAATAATCATGGTATTTGGTTAATTCATATAGGGAACAGATCAAGAAAGGACTATAGAAGGAGGTGGCATTGGAATTGTGCTTTAAAATAAATTGATAAGGTTAAAGGGGAAGGAGGTAAATATTTTTGGCAGAGAAAACATATACAAAGATAAACATATACAAACTATGTGATGAGCCAGTGTATCCAGAGGACGATTGGCGGTGTGAATTGACAGCGTTGCAGGGCTTAATGCAAGACTGAAGATGTGCTTAAACTGTGCTAGCTTCAAAGAGAAGAGACTTGAGAAGTTTTTAGGATGTAGGTCTCGCCATCTCAGAGGAAGACATGATCTGCACAGGAGGGACAGCTAGCTCAGAGAGGCTCTGGGGCTGCCAGACTCTGTGCTGAGAAAACAGCTGTACAAAGGGTTCCAATGCAACAGGAATAGAAAAAACAAACAAAACCAGGCATGGGAAAAGGAGGGAATTTAAGTTTTTTTTTTAAATTAATTATTTATTTACATTCCAAATGTTGCCCCCACCTCCTGGGCCCCCCTCCCAGAGTTCATCATCCCCAGCTCCCCTCCCCTTTACCTCTGAGAGGGTGGTGCCTCACCAGGGAATCCTCCCTTCCCTGGGGCATCAAGTGTCTACAGGATTAGGTGAATCCTCTCCCACTGAGCATGTTTGGCACATGTGTAGCAGAGGAATTTAAGTTTTTAAAAGTGAGACATTTTGAATGCAGTTTTGCATAAGCCAAACCAAGACCTTAAACGTCCTACCTGTGTTAGACAATTCCATCATTCTCCTATAGGCTGTTGTGTTTGCTATCTTGGAGTCTATGACACGTGATGGTCCAACAACTGCAGGCAGAAAATTCTGGGAAGAGTTTAAGAGAAGTTCAGAAGAGTTGCGCTTGAGAAAACAAGTTAAGTTCTTACCTGGCACTTTGGCGAACCCAAGTTCAGATTCTTCAATGCCTACATAGAAATCCAGGCATGGTTCAACCCCTGTCCTGAGAAGAAGGAACTCACTGACCAGAACAACTCACTGGTAGGTCCCATTGAGAGATCCTGACTCAAAAAACAGAGCTGGTGCTATGCTTGTTCATATTGATTGTTCAGTTGCCACCAACTAAGTTAACTGGGACTAGGAAAACTCAACTGAGGAGATGCTTCCACCAGATTAACCTATGGCCCTTCTGTGTCAGGCTTGTTCTTGTTAGTTGATGTTGGCGGCACTGCGGGGTCGTGCTGCCCCTGGGCAGGCAGTGCTGGGTGCTCTAAGAAAGCAGGCTGAGCATGAGTCAGAGAGAGCAAGCCAATGAGCAGCATTCCTCTGATATTTCTGCTTCAAGCTTCTGCCTTGAGCTCCTGCCTTGGTTTCCCTATCGGCTGTGACCTGTAAGGTGAAATAAACCCTTTCCTTCCTGGGTTGCCTTTGGTCATAGTGTTTATCATAGCAAACTAGAACAAACAGATGGAGCCTGAGGAAAGACGCCCCCAAGACTGTCCTTGACCTCCAAATGTGCAAGCACTCACTAGCATACATGTGAATATTGACATATGGTCATAGGTGGGGGGGGGGAGGAAGGGGAAGAGGAGGAGGGGGGAGAGAGGGAGGGAGAGGGAGTGCAAAAGGGAAAGAGAGAGGGGGGTAGGAGAAGGGGAAAGGGAAAGGGAAGAGGAAGAAGAAGAGAAAAAAATCCTGAGGCTGAGGCTATAGCTTAGTCAGTAAAGTGCCTGTCACGTAATATTATGACAGCCTCCATGTAAAAACAAGTTGAGTGTGGTGACATGTATCTGTAACCCTGGCATGGAGGGCAGGGGTCAAAGATAAGAATCCCAGAGCTCACTGGTCAGCCAGTCTAGACCTTATCTTGAAAAAAATAGAAAGTTGGAGAGAGACCAAGATACTGTGGCCTTCATGTGCATTTGTGCACACATGCGCAACATGAAAACCAGCCGCAGACAAATAAGCAAATGACAAGCCTGCTTCCCAATGAGAATCTGGGACAGGATAGTCTGAAAATCTCCAGAGAGCAAACCTTAACATCTCTGCCTATATAAAAAGGAACAAAGGGCATTCCTGAAAGGAGTCCCTAGTTAGAATTGTCACTGCTGTTTGGAATTGTTGGAATCAGACTCTGGCAGCAAGGAGGCCCTCCCCTGTCTCAGACTGAGCTTATTTATACCACGTCTTCCCTTTCCTACCCCTTTCTGGGTCTGGCTGACCCTGAGGCTCTATGACCTAGAGAGGGAAGAAGAGCTAAACAGCCAAGAGGAAAAAAAAGAATGAAGCCTTGAGAATATCAGCGGGAGAAGCCATTTCCCAAAGAGCTTGCTACTCTTCCTTCCGTGGGAACGAGAAGTCTAACATGCCCTTTTCTTCCTTGTCCCTTCAGAGCCAGCCAAGAGCTTTAAACATGCTCTGCCTGACATTCGGCTTCCTCAATCTTTCTTTGAAGATTCTGAGTCCCTCTATCAAGCAGCAGACTGCCTCAGAGGGGCTGGCCTGGGAAAAGCAATCTTCCTTTCTCTCTCTTCCTCTCCCGGCAGTCGTCTATATTTATAGCTTGCCTGACATGTTGTTTTTCTCCAAATCGCCAATCAAATGATCCTCATGCTTTCTTTTGAATCTGTCTTTGGGCTCTTATATTAAAAAGATAAAGAAGCCACCGAAGGCAATACCAATTCCCCGGTAGCATGTGGACACCAAAATTGCTGAGAGTAAACCAGACGAAGAGTACAAAATTTATAAAAACTTCTAGAAAATGCCAAGCTATCTACAATGGTACAGAGCAGACTAGAGGTGGCCAGGGTATGAACCCTGGGGAGGTAAGGCTGGTGAAATCACAAAGAGAGGAAACCTTTGAAGAGAAGGAGTATATTTGTTATTTCTATTGTAATGATGGTTTCACAAATATATACAACTCAAAACTGCGCAAAGTGTACAACTTATTGTGTATCAGTTAAACTACATCAGTGGCTGATTTATGCATTTGTTAGATGTCTCCATAATTTTTAGTAACAGTAATATAACTTTTTTTTTGCAAGGACATAGAAAACATACCAGTGTCTTCCAGGAGCTGTAGAATTAATTGACAGGTGTGAGTTAATTAGAAAATGAGATGGTAGGCATTTCTCATGGAGTGATCATCCACATTTATTTATTGTAGTGGCTATATGTCTATGTCTGTCAAAGTTCACAGGAATCATACCTTAATTTTAAATGGAAAAGATAAGCAGATAATTCTACAAACACCAGATTTTTAAAATTAAATTTCTACAGCATTGCACATAAATAAAACTAAATATATAAATATTTTCAAATAAAGTACTTGCTTATCTGTTTAAAATCAAAATACAGTTATAAAACAACTCTTTAAAACTATTCAATTCCATCAAAATAAGTAATGCTTATTTGGTCAAATGGATATTTTCCTGAAAATGAAGGATTCTTCCCTTCTTTTGACCCTTTCCCCACTTGGATCCTTAAAGAGTAGAAAATCTGAGAAGTAAGATGAAGGGTACATGCCTGTGGTCTCATAGCCTTTCCTCGTGCTGAGGCTGTCTGTCTGTCAGTACAGAAGGACCGCTTCTATTATCTTCACTTTCCTCAGGGATTCTAGACTTGGGAAGGCATGGAGACAGACATGTCCTCTCATGGTCTTCCAGGCTTCCTAGGGTCTCTTGAATTTTGCCTTCTGGGAGCATCATAATACCACTTCAGGTCCAGCTTAGTAGGAAATAGGGAAACAGATCATTTGAAGTCACGCAACTGTGATGAACTGAACAACGTTCTATGAATGTGTGCGACAAAATCTAACTTAAGGTTTTGCCTTAATTACAGTATCAGTAGGCAACAGTAGCGTCTGATTCATTCACTTACTCTCAGTAGCACTCGAGTGACATTCGTCATCTGGAGGTGGCTTTGGGATCTGACCTTCCCATACGTATCTGGTTTGGTTTAGTTTCCTGCAGCCCACTGTATGAACATTAAGCAAGAAAGTTTATCTGGCTCACAATCTGAGGTCGAAATTCACAATTTCAGGAAAATCCAAGTGGCAGGAATTCAAAGGAAGTAGTCACATTACAGCTACAGTCAAGAGCAGGAAACTATGGACTAATGCACACATAGTAGTTGTGACGGTTTGATTATGCCTGGCCAAGGGAGTAGCACAATTAGTAGGTGTTGTCTTGTCGGAGAAAGTTGTCTTTGTGGCTGTGGATTTTAAGACTCTCATCCTTGCTCCCTGGAAGCCAGTCTTCCTCTAGCAGCCTTCAGATAAAGATGTAGAACTCTAAGCATCTCCTGCACCATGCCTGCCTGGATGCTGCCCTGCTCCACCTTGATGATAATAGACAACCTCTGAACCTATAAGCCAGTCCCAATGAAATGTTGTCCTTATTAGAGTTGCCTTGGTCATGGTGTCTGATCTCAGTCATGAAACCCCAACTAAGACAGAAATCGGTACCAGGATTGTGGTATTGCTGTGATGAACCTGACCGTGCTTTTGTTTGGAAGAATATGGATTTGGGGACTTTAGATTTGGAAAGCAGCGTAATTGCTTTAAGTGGGACTTAATGGACTATCCTAGTAGGAATAGTTGCTGATGGTCATTTGAACTATGGAAGCCTGACTCTAGAGGTTTCAGAGGAGAAGAATTCTAATATGTGGCTGAGAGACTGGCCTTGTGATATTTTGATGAAGAACATGGCTGCATATTGCCCTTGTCTGTAACATCTACCTGAGGCTAAGGTAAAGAGATTTGTATTAATTGCATTGATGAAGGAAGTCTCAAAAAGTCCAGCAAAGACTTTGTTCTCTGTTTAAGTCTCATTAAGAGCATTTTGAACAAGCACAGCAAGCTTAGAAAGGAAAAATATTAAATATATGGTTCAAGTATTAAAAGGGCACCAGGAAGTGAAATGGAGCAGAATCCTATGTTCAAGGATATTAAATTAAACTAAGGGAGTGGTGATCTCAGGGCAAGATCCCACCCAGCTAAGCTCATTGTTTGTGTTTGCAGTTTAAAATTAACCTGGAAAGAACTACAATACAGGAATGGAGGGCACACTTGTGATCCAGATTTTGAGGCTGGAAGACATAGGGTTTTGATCCCAATCTTGAGGAGCAGAGACCATGAAAAGCTTAGGCTGGTGTTACACAGCTTTAATCCCAGGAGACAAAGTCAGGCAGATCTCTTGAGTTCAAGGCCAGTCTGGAACAGAGCAAGTTCTCGGTAAAGGAAAGCTTAAATCCAGTCATGGTAGACCACACCTTTAATCCCAGCATTCTAGAGACAGAGCCATGCAGATCTCTGAGTTCAAGGTCAATCTACAGAGAAAGTTTCAGGACAACCAAGCTTAGGCAGTGAGGGAGTTGGTAAACAGAAAATGGTAGTCAAATAAGAGGGGCTATGTTCCAGACCCAACAAGCATCAGATCTCAGCAGCTTTGGCCAAGTGGCTCTGGATTTAGAGTCAAGAATAGAAGGGACTACTGGGACAATTGATGCTGGTTAGGTGGAGCTAAGAAAAAGCAGTGATTAAGAAGAGACCAGCATCACTGAGGTGAAATCTTCTGGGAAGTGTTTTCTGAGAGCACAAAGAAACTGTTTTCCAAAGACAGCCGAGGTTGTACCTTGCGCTGCAGCTAGACTTGGTAATGTGTAAAAATCACCCAGGTAGTACTGGTTTTGAAGCCATGAAGGAAGGGGTCATGGAGAGAAGCTGAGGCTTGGCACTGTGAGAGGCCGTGGAAGGCCATTGGTGAAGGTGCAGCCTCAGTTGCAGTAGATGGCCCAGGACTAAAGGGGTCATGCAAAGGAGTTGAGGCTTGGCACCATGAAGAGAACCTATGAGAGGCTATTGGTGAAGCCTAGTTGCAGCGGAAGACCCCAGTGTATTGGAGATGCCAGTGCCATGGGATGATCATCAAGAACAGGAGCAACAGTGCAGTGGAGTCAACCAGAGACTGGAGTGCTACTGAGGACCGAGCTGGAGATGTGACCTAAGCCCTTTGGAGGAGCCTAGAAGATCATGTATGGATTCCAGACACTGGGACAAGAAGTTGTGAAGTTGAAGTTGCATTGGAGACCCCAAGATGTTTTAGGTGGGAACAGTCCAGGAGTAAGCAGCTTGTTGTAGTCACCAAAAATGAAAAAGGAGTTGGAGATCTGAAGACTGCTTTGACATCAGACATGGAGATGTAGAGTTTGGAGTTTGCCCAGCTGGTTTCCTGTCTTGTTTTGGGGGGGTGGCAGTTAAGTGATTGGATGAATCTCAGAAGAGACTTTGAACTTTTGGACTTTTAACATTATTGAGACTGCTATAGACTATGGGGACTTTGGAAGTTGGACTAAATGTATTTTTATTATGCTATTGCTAGGTATGCCACCCCCATAGACTCATATGTTTGAAGAAGCCTATGAGGGTTAGGGAATGGAATGTGATGGTTTGAATATGTTTGGCCCAGGGAATAGCACTATTAGTAGGTGTGGCCTTGTTGGAGGAAGTATGTCATTATGGATGGGACCTTTATCCTAGCTCCCTGGAAGCCAGTCTTCTCCTAGCAGCCTTCAGATGAAGATATAGAATTCTTAGTTCCCCCTGCACCACGCCTGCCTGGATGCTGCCATGTTCCCACCTTGATGGTAATAGCCTGAACCTCTGAACCTGTAAGCCTGTCCAATTAAATGTTGTCCTTATTAGAGTTGCCTTGGTCATGGTGTCTGTTCACAGCAGTAAAACCCTAACTAAGACGGAAGTTCTCAGCTCACTTATTCCATACAATCCAAGATCCCTCTGCCTAGTGAATGGTGTCACACACTGGGGCATGTCTTCCCTCCTCAGTTAATGTAATCTATGGTTATCCCTAATAGACATATCTACATGTCAACCTAATCTAAACAATCTCTTCTTGAGACTCCCCTCACAAGTGAGTTAGATTGTGTCAAACTGAACATTAAAATTCACCATTACAGTGTCTGTACAGTTCATCCGACTTAAATGGCAAAAAAAAAAAAAAAAAAAGGGAAGGGGCTTTGAAAATATAATACATAGTTTTAAAACTGTAACATGTAAATCATGATCTTGGGCAAGCTGACAATCTTTTAGACCTTAACTTGTTCCATAGTAAAATGGAGATATTAACTGACAACTGCACAGATCTGATGTGAGAACTGAGGAGGCCATCTCTCTGTTTCTCTTACTCTCTCCACCACTTAGCCTTTGAAGTTCTTTGTTCAATAATGTCATTGAGACTCTGGTAGGGCTTTGCCTGGTCCTGTGGTATCCTGAATACTGTTTACCCTTCCCTTCTTGAGTTCACTTAGGAGAACTTCAGGATTTTCCATGTGGCTTGACTGTTTTAGGACCCAGATATGAATCAATTGCTTTTATTTAGAGCTGAATAAAACAAATTTGAATAGCATTATTAGGTCCTGGGCACACAGAGGGCAGAAACGGTGCCAAGAGGAAAATGGCACTTTGGAGATCTGAATAGACAATGCCTTTATTTGGTGCATGTGATTGAAAGCTTGGTCCTCGGCTAATGGTGCCATTTGAGAAGGTTATGGAACTTTTAGGAGGTGGAGCCTTGCCAGAGGAAGTCTGCCACTGAGGGTGGATTTGCAGTTCTGTAGCCTATCCCTACTTCCTGTTGCCCCACACTCACTTACCCATACCCATCCCTGTGTACAGAGGGACTGCGATCACTCCTGCTTCCTCACTGCAGGGCTAGCCTCCTGTCCTGACTACCAAGTCATCACCACCAAAATGGCTTCTGAAGCCAAATTGGCCCTTTCTCCCTTAAATTGCTTTTTGCTCAGGGCGGTCCACCTCAGCAACAGAAAACTGATATAGGCACTACACTGCAATCCCCCCCCCCTTTTTTTAAAGATTTATTTATTTATTATATGTAAGTACACTGTAGTTGTCTTTAGATACTCCAGAAGAGGGCATCAGATCTTGTTATAGATGGTTGTAAGCCACCATGTGGTTGCTGGGATTTGAACTCTGGACCTTCAGAAGAACGGTCGGGTGCTCTTACCCACTGAGCCATCTCACCAGCCCGCAATCCCTTTTTTTGATCATATCATTTCTACAATTATTTTTTTTTGAGCCAAAGTCTTAGGTGAAAAAGTGTAGTGACCCAGAGGACTTTTGTCCCATGCACGTGTGAGGGGTGCTATATATGTGACTTTACATTGTTTATCGGCCACATTGAAACGTGTAAGAGAGTCAAATCGGTTTTAATGTTTTACTTATCTGATGCCATAGTTCTGGGAGGAGTGGGTTTTTTTTTAATTTATTTTTTTTTTTTTTAATTTTTGCAGAGTCGTGAGCACTGAGGTCCCGTTTCTAAAACTTTTTGTGGTCTCATCAAGTTTTTTTTGTTTTGTTTTGTTGTTGTTTTTTTGATTTCTCCTAGTTCTGGTAACAGGGATTATGTCTGGTTAACAATGCTGTCATCCGTCGCCGCCCCCCCCTCCCCCCCTTCTCCCAGCTCCCGTGATTATGATGTAGTCCTCAGCCTGGGCCTTCTGGGAGGTGATGGAACCGTTCAAGAGGAAGGGCCAGAGTGAGGTCTCTCAGCCATTGGTGGAGTGCTTCTGGGAGACCGAGGCCCCGCCCTTCCCTTCCTTTCTCTCTCTTCCACCGCGCTCCCCCTGCAGGATCTACTACCTTACTACAGGCCTAAACACAGAGCCAGCTGCATCCGGTGGTGACTTTAAAAGGGTGAACCAAATCAACAGTGCTTGTTTTACAAATCGACCAACTCAGCCGTTTACTACAGTGAATAGAGAGCTGACTAAGATACTCTCTGTATCCAATATCACCCCATGCAATCAACTGTCTTGTGAGGATTTCTATTGCCGTGATGAAACACCATGACCAAAAGCAACCCGAGGAGGAAAGGGGTTATTTCACTTAGTTACACATAACAGTTCACGAACCAAAGGCAAGAACTCAAGCAGGGCAGGAACATGGCAGCTGGAGCTGATGCAAGGGCCACACAGGGGGCCATACAGGGTGCTGCTTACTGGCTTGCTCCGCATAGCTTACTCAGCCTGCCTAGAGGTGGCCCCACCCACAATGGGCTGATCCCTCCCACATCAATCACTAATTAAGTAAACACCCACCCTCCTCCAGCCTTGCCTACACCCAATCTTTCGGGAGACATTTTCTCAATTGAGGCTCCTCCTCTCTGCCGACTCCAGCTTGTGTGAAGTTGACATAAAACCAGGCAGGACAGCGACATATAACCATTAGTACGGTATTTCACTCATCAGAGCTTTGTTATGTATTTTACAGTTAGAGCATGTTTTAGTTTGAATAAGTCACATTTCAAGGGGTGTGTGATCACACGCGTCTAATGACTCCTGTTCTAGACAATGCAGGCCTGGTGCCCGCTGGTGAGACAGGAGTTAGTTCCCTACAGGGAGCAAAAAGAGGAGGATCGTGATGGGCACATCCGAAGCAAGCCCTACTTTTGGACATTTCTATTTCCAACTTTCCTAAGTTTCTGAATCAAGACAAAGGGGGCAATTTGAGAACAGTCACTATGGCACCTTGAATAAGAAAGGCCCCCACAGATTCATTATTTAAATTTTAGGGAGTAGCAATAGGAGGCGTGGCCTTCCTGGCGTGCATGTGGCCTTCTTGGAGGGTTTCAGAAGCCCAAGCCCGGCCCAATGTCTCTTGTTTTTGAACTTCTGTCTCAGTCCCAAGTTTCAGATGAGACCAGCAGGTAGCATTTTTTTTGTCAGATACCTGGGACTAACAAGGGATCTGGTAATTTTGGTGAGAGAAACTTGCAAAGCGCGTGATGGTTGGGCTGCAGAGCTCTCTCCTCAGCATGGGAACACTGCTAACTTAATAAAGCATCGACTGATGCTTGACAACAAACAGACCTGTACTTGAGAGCAGCTGTCTCTTTCAGGCTGTGCAGGGATGGACCTAGTCAACAGGAAAGATCTGTATGAGAATGAATGTTTCACGAAGTAGATCAGTGTTCTAAGAGATTTTCCCAGTGCTAGTTGGTATTAGCGTTAGTTTTTCTTTTCAATGTTTTTTTGTTTAAATATTTGTTAAGAATAGTTCAGAGCTATCTTACTGAAATAAAGCATTAAAATATATTTAAAGATTCTCAGGTGTCCTTCTAGGCTTTGTCTCTAGATCTCTTGTGTTCTAGGTTCATGCACTTTTTAAAACTTGCATACGTAGGTGTGACTCCATAGGTGAAGCCCCGCATTGCATTTGCATAATTTAAGATGTAAGTAAATGAGAGCTTCCTGGCTGGCCGCGTCAGATGCTCAGCTTATACTTCGAAATATAACTAAATTCCCTTTCAAAATAGCTAACCGGTTTCTTTACATTCTTACCAATCAAATGACTTCATATTAGCCACTCCTAGTGGAAACAACAGCTTATTGTTTGAATTTGTGGTTCTTTAATTATGTATGAGATAGAAGCTCACTTCATTTATGAACTGGTTCTTTCTCTTTTAAAAACTTTGAACAAACTAAGTCCTGACACTATTTATTGTCTAACTGTTCTTCCTTTGATTAGAAATGCCACTTCTGACACTTCTATTTTACCCTCTATTGTGATCCAAAGACCTTCTAAGTCTTCCTGCAGCATTATAAACCACTTTAAAAATCTATAATTTAATAATACAGCTTAATAGCCAATCTGACTAATTTCTTCAGGTCTGTATTTTTTTTTTTTTAAATAGTAGAGATATTAGATAGTGGTAGAGAGGGAACAGTTGGCTCTCCCAGGAGCTGGCACTAGCCAGCTCTGGTATAACTCAGTCTAGCTGTGCTATTAGTGTTGCAAAGTAGCTCCCCCAGAGAATAAAATGTTCTTGAACATTCTTAAAGCTGAGTAGAAAGTCTTTATTTCTGGCCAGCGGCTGCACAGAGAACGCGCCCAACACATGCAGCCACAAGCCACCCGTCTGGAGAAGGTATCTCTGAAACCTAACACATACTTGCAGCCACGAACCATGGGCTTTGCCTCTGCAAAGGACGGGTCCCAGTGTTCTCTGGGCGTGCCTCCTTGGGTACAGATTTACTCTTCGGGTGCTGGCTCCTTCGGGGCTTTTCTTCTTCCTTTGAGGTTCCTGTGTACAAGAAGGTACATCTGGACACAACGTCGTTGACGAGATTGTCTAGTTAAGTGATGTCATACCCCGGACCTGAGTAACTCATCAGTTTCGGATGCCCACAGGTGGGTGGCCTGGTGGAGTTTGGTGACTACTTGTGTTCTAAGAGGAGCAGGGGGTATGGGTCTCCCCAGTCTGACAAGACTCACTCTCTATTTGTGTCCTGGCTGGCATCTTCCCTTCTTGTCCATTTGGTTTCTTTCTGTGTGTAATTTGAGCATTGGAGCCAACTGGATTTGGGCAGGGTGACCAAGATCTAGAGAGGCCCCCTGGAGCCAAGATCATGTCTGTATTTTCAATTTCCTTTCTGGCTGGGGTACAGATTCCCCTCTCTTTATAGGGGGGGCCCTATGGTCGTGGCTGTGTCAAATGCACACCTCCTATCTGTGTACACAGCAATGGCTTTGGCCTCCCCTCAGCAATGTACCTGGGTCAGTGCAGGAGCCCAGCACTTTGTGGTGACATCCCTGAGCTGAGAGACTGGGTCCATACTGTCCTGTCCAAGGTGATGACACGTGTAGCCCCAGAATAACTGATTTCATCTTGAACAAAACTTCTCCCATCAGTGCATCTTCCACTTCTTATAGGGAGACCCCTGTTGGGTCAGGACCGACGGATTGGACCACATCATTCACTTCTGAGCAACCATGGAGGGCTCTGCTCTGCTGGTGTATCATCTGGCAGTAGGCTGGCTTGGCTGGTGGTTTAAATTTTTGCAGAATTGGATACAGGGCTTGTCTAAGAGGAGTGCTTGATGATGTTGGACATCGACCTCTCTAGGGTCTCCCTCAGGAGGGAGCTACAGAGCTCAGGGTAGTTGGGAACAGTTCCTGACCCGAAGTCAGTTTGTCAGCTTCTTTTACTAGCATGGCAACTACCCACAAACAAGCCAGATAACCAGCAGAAACAGGACTTGGTCTTTAAATAGGTAGGCCACTGGCCTCTTCCAGGGTCCCAGTGTCCAGGCAAGGACCTTTTTTAAATGATGCTCCAGGTCTCAATCACATACAAGGAGAAGGGCCTAGTGATGTATGGGAGGGTTAGGACCAGTGCAGAGATGAGGATCTTCTTTTTTTTTTTGTTTTGTTTTGTTTTTTCGAGACAGGGTTTCTCTGTGTAGCCCTGGCTGTCCTGGAACTCACTCTGTAGACCAGGCTGGCCTCGAACTCAGAAA
>NC_034592.1:39047444-39051353 GCF_900095145.1 Mus pahari | reverse complement strand
CTTTTCTTTTCTTTTCTTTTCTTTCTTTTTCTTTTTCTTTTTCTTTTTCTTTTTCTTTTTCTTTTTCTTTTTCTTTTTCTTTTTCTTTTTCTTTTTCTTTGACTCAGTCACAGGGATCAGTAGGACTGTAGAGATTCAGCTCTGGGACAGCATTCATTTGTCCCATTCTAAGTTGTACCTCAGGTAGGTGAAATGAGGTATACGCAGTTGGGGTCCCTTCTTGACTGAGATCCAATATCTGAGGGCCTGTGATGCCTTTAATGGGCCCTCGGTTGTAGGAGAGCAGGTTCTTGTGTTCACGGAAAAGCACCAAGTAGACCAGGAATGCTATACACACAGGGTCGTCTTTTCAGAAGGAGAGATGTATGACGTGTTTTCCATCCAGAAGGCTGAGAACCTATGTGCTTAATAGCTTGGTGACTTCTGTGCTGTCCTCGCTGAGACCCTTATCAGGAGCATTGTTCACTCTGCAGCTCATTTCTCGGTTAATCTGTAGAACCTATCTTTATGGAGGATGCCACTTATACTTTACAATAGTTTTGATCATGTCTTAAGCTTTGTCATATACAAGGGATTAAGTTAGTTATTACCAAGAAACTTGCTTCTAAATTGTGCTGTGCTTTAATATGCCTGGAATGGATGACCCAGCATCAGACTACTGAAGTTTGAACCAGCACCAGCTACTGAGTTGCATTAAACCGAGATCCCTTCTTGCCTCACATGGATCCACACTCTGCTGGCTGTGGTATTTGCAGAGACTCCCACACTTGGTGGCCTTTGTATATTCATCCTCTGTTTCTGAGGCTTTGAGGATATTATAACTGGGTGCTCTCTGGATACTTTTGCCAGAAAGTCAGGTCAGCATTCAAGGCCTCATCCAAGAATGGGAGAGATTTTGAACCCTTGTGGCAACCTAGTCCAGATCAGTTGGCCCCTAAATCCTCCCTTAGGATCTGCCATTTCAAAGGCAAGAATGTGCTGGCTTATAGATGCCAAAGGGAGGTAGAAGAAGGCGTCTCTGAGTATACTTGATTCTCTGGTCACAGTAGACCCAGGAGGGTTAGAAACTATGGGATGGATGGTTTCTACCCTCTTGGTGAGTTCCTTGAGATCTTGTATAGCTCATTAGTTCTGGGTGCCCAGTTTTTGGACCAGAAACAGGGGTGCTCCAAGGGGGAATATTAAGGGATGGGGATCAGGGATAAGATCACCAATTTACATAGTCAGTTAACATATCTAACAGTCCCCTGCTTGGCTTCTCAACATATAGGATACTGTTTGACCCATACTTGGGTAATAATGGTAGTTAGTAACTGAATGATAACTGATGTTTAGTGGGTGGTCAATCCTGGTGGGTTATTCTCCGCCCAGCCCCTGGGGTACTGCTGTTGCAAATCCAGCAGATGTCCTGAAGTTTGAGCATCATTTTCAGGTGCTGGACTTGGTTGGAGTAGGTATTCCTCCAGCAGGGGATTAGTCACAGGAATGTCACTTGGGGACAGAGTAGGATTCAGAGAGTTAAGTAGTGGCCTCCCCAAAGGATATAGTTGCCCTCAATTTCATCCCTATCTTCCAATTAGGGATGGAGGCAGACTGGTGTGATTAAGAAGAGGGATTTAGCACCTTGTCCTAAGTCCACTGTCTGGGAAGTTGTCCAGGCAAAGAGGCCAGTCTGTCTGGTAGCCCTTAGATGGCCATCCATTTAGACATCACTGGTTCAAGTGGCTCTGTCAGGACTGAATGGGTCCTTTCTGTGTTGACCAGGAACTTAATAGATTTGTCCCCACCTTTAATGTTATCCAGGGATCCTAGGGGTTCAGGGCTCATGGGCCCTGTCAGTTCTCACCCGAGTGAAGGGCAGGCATACCTCTCCCTCCTTCTAATCAGTCATTCCTGTTCCAGTGTCCCTCTTGCTTTCAATACGTTCATTGGCCCTTGTATAGCCTCTTCTTTTCCTGGCGTTTCCCGTTTCCCTTTAGGATCTCTCTTACTGCCTGCCCCCCCTGAGCGCAGCCACTGCTGCCCAGGCCAACCTTTGTTCTGCTTTGCTTCTACAGAGTCATAGTTAGAAACCTTCCGAGCAACCTCCAAACACTGGGACCTATCCATACTGTCAAACCCTTCGAATTTCTGAAATTTTTTTTCTTGTATCTGGATCTGACTGCATGTTAAAAGTAATATTGGCTGTTTTGGGCCCATTGGGATCTATGGGGGTCAAGCCTGTTAAGTCTCACAGAGGCATTCCAGGAACTCAATGGGTGATTCTTAGGGGTTCTTGATGCTCTTCACCCACCTTAGACATATTGGTAGGTTTTCTAGGGCTGCCTTCAATCCTCTTAGAAAGGCCGGGCAAAAATTGTCCAGAGCCCCCTTACCTTGTTCAGTGTTGGGGTTCCAGTCAGATTGGGCAGAGGGGAAATTCTCTACCTGGGCTGCATTATCCATCAGTGAGTCCCCTGTCTAGCCTGAGAGCGGCTGTTTCAGTCTCAAGTCAGAGTCTGCTCTATTCCTCCGCCATGACGAGGGTAGCTAACCACAAGCTGTTTAGAACCACTCCAGGTTGGCTGGTGGGTGTTTAATGACAGTCTCAAGGAAGCTAATAAAGCCTGAGGGTTTTCAGAGAATGGTGGGTTCCAGTTAGACACATCATTGGTCAAGAAGGAGACATAAGCCATGAAAGGGGAAAGATCAGAACCTCTGGGTCTTGAGGCTGTCTAAGGAGGATGGGGCTCCCTCTGTCCCAGAGAAATGATTCCAAGGGCTTACCTAGCCAGAACCACTCCGTGTATATGGAGGGTAGAGAGGGCCTGAGGTGGGAGAAAAGAGATCCTCAGGACCACAGCAGCCACTCCCCACCCCCTTGTGTGTGCATATGCACAGCACAGTGCAACTATTTCTCCTTTGCCCAGAATAGCCCAGACTAAACCGGGACATATGGGTGGGAAAATTCAGGTTCCTCTCATGGGATGGAGATAACAGATGGAGGTTTGGACTTCTCTGAGCAAGCTAGCTACACCGAGAAGCTTCAGGTCCCCAACAAGGAATACAGATCTTAAACCAAGGGTGTGGGTGTAGCACGAGAGAAATCCATTGTTTAATGTAGGGGAATTGGACGGGTGGCCCGGGTCTCCAGTCATCATATTCTAGATAGCCTATTGCCCCTGGGGATCCAGAGAGCTGTCACCGAGCTGTCCAACTCCAAAATATGGCCAATCGATTTCACTGACGATCTGGAGTTTCCCTGGTGAGAGATGGAGACCATAGCCATACTCTTTAGGAAAATCTTCCTTGAAGTACATTTCCACTCACTTCAATAGTATCTTGGGACTGCTCCCCTCCCCCCAACACCCCCTCCCCCCTCCCCCCGCTCCCCAACCCACCCACTCCCATTTCCTGGCCCTGGCAGTCCCCTATACTGGGGCATAGAGCCTTCATAGGACCAAGGTGGCCACAACACAGACTTAAACCGTGGCTGGTGACATCAAACCCAGGATCCTCGACACTGGAATTAGGTTTGCATCCAGCCTTTCCTAAGTGTCCTAGGCAGATGGTGCCTTGAACAGAGTTACCTCCAGAGCGGACAGATCCAGGCAACTTTTTGTAGTTTCTGTGTTCAGGTGGAGCCATCAAGAGTTTCTAGGTCAACGTGAGCAGAGGAAAGAGAAGTTCCTGGGCTCCTGGGTTGCTTCAGGATGCGAACCCCCAGGAACCATACTATTTGCCTAGGGGAATCCCAGGCCCTCA
Source organism: Mus pahari (assembly GCF_900095145.1). Taxonomy (NCBI): domain Eukaryota; kingdom Metazoa; phylum Chordata; class Mammalia; order Rodentia; family Muridae; genus Mus; species Mus pahari. The sequence continues at coordinate 39,047,609 of NC_034592.1, read as the reverse complement.
GTTACCAGGGATCTGTGTCTCTGGAAATTTCTCTGGCACCTCCAGAATGTTTCAAGGTAATTCCTCCAGAGAACAAATGGACACTCTTTTTTTAAATTTTATTTTCTTTATTTACATTTCAAATGCTATCCCAAAAGTTCCCTATACCCCCCCCCGCCCCGCCCC
>NC_034592.1:38993901-39047344 GCF_900095145.1 Mus pahari | reverse complement strand
GCCTCACAAGAGGCTGCGATATCAGGGTCCCTTCAGCAGAATCTTGCTGGCATGAGCATTAGTATCTAGGTTTGGTGGCTGATGATGGGATGGATTCGCGGATGGGGTAGTCTCTGGATAGTCCATCCTTTCATCTTAGCTCTAAATACAAATGGACACTCTTAAAGTTGACTAGAAAGTCTGTGTTGTTGCCAGTCAGCAACTGCACGGGGAACTTGCCGAGAACACGCAGCCCTGAGCTCCACCATTCTTTGTACAAAAATCACATCCTGGTTGGCGCACTTCGATTAGCAAGAACAGTTAGCAAGAAGTGAAACGACAGAAGCCGAAAAGCAAGGTTAGTCCATTTCTGGACTTTTCTGGTCTCTAGCACTATGAACAAGGTTTTGATGGATTAGGCTGATGGTTTTGGCAGGCAGGCGTTGAGGCTGAAGTGCCGGGTTCTAAGGTCAGAACGGTGCCTCAAACAAGACATCAGGTGTGCCGAGGTCTTGGGTCTGTTGCAGTAGAAAACATCTGGAGTCTATGTGGGGGATAGGAGGAATGATAGGGCAAGAAAAGCCAGAAGATCCATTGAGAGGATCTCTGCTGTTGGAGTTTCCTTAGAGGCTAAAGATCTTTCCTTAAAGATCCTCCTTCGTACAGCGGAGGCCTTCAGTGTCTGTGTTGTCCCCTGATCACGTGACCGGGAAGTCTGTATTTAGCAGCGTCGGCTTCATCTCCTAATAGCAAGATGATTAACCAAGCTCCCAGGAGGATCTAAGGTGCTGCCCCGCACAGAACCTGAGCACGCTCATGTTCAAGAGCCTGGCAGGGCCTCCTTGTTTGTCAGAAGACTCCACACACTCTCCCTCTCTCTCATTTCCCGTCCTTCTTTAGCCTGAGTCCCCTTCACTCCAAAAGTTCTTTAATGGTTACAGAGCCAATCCATGGCTCTAGTGACAAACTGATGCACAAAGCCGAGGAGCCCCAGTTTCCAGAGCCCCGGTTTCCGGAGCGTTGTTTACAGACACTAAGGTATTAGGATAGAGGAATGTTGGAGGAACAGGAAGAGTGGATTAGAAGACTTGGGAATTCCTTCTACTTTGTTGTTGTTGTTGCTGTTGTTTGTTTTTTGCTTTTTTTTGTTTTTTTGTTTTGGTTTGGTTTGGTTTTTGGTTTTTGAGGTAGGGTTTCTCAGCGTAGCCATGGTTGTCCCGGAACTCACTCTGTAGACCAGGCTGGCCTCGAACTGAGAAATTCGCCTGCCTCTGCCTCTCAAGTGCTGGGATTAAAGGTGTGCACCACCATGCCCGGCTGGATATTTTTTTTATTTTTTTGGCCTACTTTTCAATAAGCATCACCATGGTTCTAGGTAAAGTCGGATTGGAGACTTGTCAGTCCTTCAGCTGATGAGCAGTTTTGAGTTCCCACACTCTTCTATAGAAAATTCTTTCTTTTCTTTTCTTTTTTTTCTTTTTTTTTTTTTTTTTTTTTTCAGTAGGGTGCTTAAATCAGTTGAACTTTCTGTTCCGGAGGTCCTCTGGAGAGACTGGAGACACGGCACAGGGAATGTGTCCATACTACATCCTCACAATTCCCAAAGTACCACCCCTCTCCCTGCCAGGTGGAGAGTAAATCTGAGTGACATATGAGACTTGCAGTGGTTACAGGGAGACCAAGACAAAGCACACATCCAGAAACACATACACTGGGTCCTTATCTGTTTATGCCAGAAGCTCTCATAAATAGCATATGCTGACAGTCATGGTGATTATAGTCGCCTCCAGAAACAAACAGACTCGTGACTAAAACTAGGATTTATAGAGTCCAAACGACTGTCATTTCTCACACACCTCATAATGAGATTTGTTAGTTGGTAACCAATGACCTTTCAGTGTGAACGGGCTCCTCAGAGTTCTTGGAATTGAACAAAGTGCTTTCCCAGAGCCCACTGGGGTGGCTCTGGACAGCTGTGTTTGCCCAACCACTTGATGTCACATCTCTATTTAGTTCACGGTCATATCTGAGAAGGGAAAAACAAAGCAGTGGCAAACTTCAGATGTGAGTATGATATGGGAATCAGATGTGAGTATGATACGGCAGTAAAGATGGCTTGTTGGTTTAACCACGTGGAGACTGTCCCACGGCAGAAAAGGGAGGCTGAGCTGAGACTTGAGATCTGTGTGTGTAAATCAAAGCTGTTGACGTCTTGGGAGGTTGGTGTGTACACCCTTCATGCTCTTCTGGAGAGCCCTGCTTGGGCTGACTGTAAGGAGGGGAGCCAGTAAAGGAGCAGAGTAGCCCAAGGGGGGAATAATGCATCCTCAGAAAGGGAAACAAAAACCATCCCAAGTGATGATGTGCTACAGTCATGAGTCTGGAGTGTTTGGAGAACAGTCTCCCAGTGCTGGTCTTCGTCTAAGGCCACTTTACTGCTACACTGTTTATCCCAGCTGATCACTCTGTGCAATGGGAAGAAGCCACTGATGCTAAGAACCTCAGGAATTTTCCAAACTTAGAGACCAAAAAACCTTTCCAGGAGACACTGGCTTTGTCTACAAAATTTTCTGTATGTCTTTTGTGAAATGTGTACAAATGTTACCACTTTGTAAATCTTCTCCATATTCCTTTGAAATGTGCTAACAGTGCCTTGGACAATTTATACCCCGTGGAAGCTTGGGGAGTTGGCAAATTTTTACAATTCTCTTCATAGGAGCTATGAAGATTAGATCTTGACAAGTTGACACAAACTAGTGTCGCTTGGGAAGAAGGCCCCTCAGTTGAGGAATTACCTTTGGTTTGTGAGCATGTCGATGGGGGCATTTTCTTGATTATTGATTGATGGGTTAGGTCTTCCTGGATCGTAAAAGAAAGCAGTCAGAGTAAGGCACAGGGAGCAAGCCAGTCAGCAGGGTTTCTTCAGGGCCTTCGCTTCACGTCCGGCCTCCAGGTTCCTGCCTTGAGTTGCCTTCTTGGCTTCCTTCAAAGATGGCTTGTAAGACGTGAGCTAAAAAAAGACCCTTTTCTCCCAAGTTGCTTTTGACAATTGTATTATGGCAGCAAGAGACAGCAACCTGGGATGGGAACAAGTGAATTTGACAAACTGAAATTATGAACCAAACTTTTAAAACTTTAGATTTAGCTTTTCTCTATCGCTACCATTGATAACAAAACCAAAGATAGGCGGTGCATCCCTCATAAGTAAGGAAACTTCCATGCCAGAGACCTAGGTAAAAATAGAATCTATTCTAAACCTGTCAGGTTCAGCCTATTACTGTGAAGATAAATTTGCTGCAAACACACAGGATTGGTACCTCCTGGGCAATGAGAGCAAGCGCTCCTCTGGACAGGGGAGCCTGACAGGAGGCTTGCAGAGAGAGGCCTTGAGCCTTGAAGAGGAACCTGGAGGTGTTCCAAGCCAGGGCTGTGTGAACAAGAACACACGGGCCCCTGCCAGGAAAGAATGAGTGAAGGGGCCTCTTTTCAGGACAGCACAAATGAGAGTCAACAGACCCTGCTGCAGGAGTCAAAGCTGTGCTCCCCCACTCCCCCCACCCCTGTTTTCTTAGCCTCCTCCTTTGTGACCTGACCTTGATCTCTTCCTGAGATTATTCTTGCTCAGAGTTACAGATAACATTTCCCAACCTCCTTGTATGATGAGGCCTGAGCGTCTGGCTGGGTTCTAGACATTCTGTAGAAATGAGGCTAAGCCTAACTTTAACAGGTGACTTTAGGGCCATCCCAGATCCTAACTATGGTGGAGGCTGGTGGTCTAATAGTCAACTAATAGGTGACCTGAGAACACATACCATTTGTTGATGTTTACAGAGGGGAAAAGGAAGAGGAACTTGGGTCATTGCAGTGCCTACATGTAGCTGAGACTCTCTGTCTATAGACTTGTTTCACATGGGAGAGAACTTTAAAGGATTTTCATATATATATATATATGTATGTGTGTGTGTGTGTGTAATTTTTCTATTACCCATATCCCATATGAAGAATAGCTAGATTACAGTAGGACTAAGAGTCCAGGAGAAGTTGTTAAAATTTAACCCCCTAGAAACTAGAAACCCCACAAGATTATGTTGGGGACATGCACCACATTCTAAACTCTTTAGTAGATGCTAGAAGAACATCAGAGAAGAACATACAGAGCTGGTTTGTGGCTCATGTCAATTACAAGTTTCCTTTATGTGGTAAGATGCATGTGCTACTTTGGCGATTATAAACTATTAGAGAAATAGACACTGCCAGAGAACACCTAAGCTGGGTCATGCTCATGAGCACTTAGGATGAATGCAGGGAACCAGAACAGTCTAAGGCAGAATTTAATCTCTCTCGTGCCCACTTAAAATTAAACCTGAGCCAGGTGTGGTAGCCCATGCCTGTGGTCTCAGCACTTGGTAGGCTGAGGCAGGATAATTGCCATGAGTTTGTCACGAATGTGAGACTTTGTCTCAAAAGCAAGCAAACAAATAACAAAAATTAAGGGAGCAAATATAACTTCCCTCTCCCACACGTGTACCAGAATCTAACTTCCCTTTACCACATATGTATGAGAATATATACCTCTCATGCCTCTACCCCATGTACTAGAAGTTTACATCAAAGCTAGGGAGACCACCCCAAAGCACACTTTGAGAAACAGGATTGCCAGCTGTCCTAGAACGTCTTATCATTTATTTTCTCATGAACTGCATGATGAATAATGTCTCCAGCCCACCCCCTGACTCCCTGCATTAACTTGGGAGATATTTGTTGTTCAAATGCTACAGATGGGTCGGTTCCAAAATGGGTCCATTACATCTCTAAGTCCTCCCTTGCCAGGACTATTTTCTTGCATAGATCATGAAGATGATGCTAATGAAAATAACTGCACTCTCAGCTTTTTTTTTTTTTTGTATTCTGGATGTGTCAGAAACTTGGCAAGAATGTCAGGTGTGTTATGTTACACGTTAGAATGCTGACAGGAACTCAGTCCAGGGAACAACACTCTTTTAGTCTCCATATTTCATTTGAGGAAACAGCATCAGAGAAGCTAACACTCTGAAGGTCACACGCAGCAGGTGCTCGACATCAGCTGCATGGGTTTGGGCACCGTTCTTGACAAAGCCCTCTAGGCACACTGCTTGTTGTTGAGTGCTTTATGAAAACAAATGGAAATTCCATGTTTACAGTAATATCAACATCTATAGCTCTATATCTTTCTATCTATCTATCTATCTATCTATCTATCTATCTATCTATCTATCTATCGGCACACTGCCAATCCGAGGCTAACCAAGGCAGGTGTGTGCCTCAAGTTCAGGCCTCTTTCTGCTCCTTCAGCTGTCTAGCTCACCAACCCACTTCCAAAAGGGTTTAGAAGTCTCTGTCTATTGACTTCCTGTGATTCTCTGTGCCTGGAATCTCATTCTGCTCTCAGGATCAGATCAGAACCTGTCCAATTCACCATCTACAGAATACTAAACATACGTCTCTGCTTCCTTGTTTCAAGCCTACAGTTGCTTGGTGCAGACCAAACAATACAACTGTATGTCTGTATGCTTGTGTGTGTGTGCACGTGTGTGTATGTGTGTGTGTGTGTGCGTGCGTGTGTGTGTGTGTGTGTGTGTGTGTGTGCGTGCTCTTGTGCATGCACGCATGCATGTATGCATGTGTGCTGGAAGGAGGAAGGATGGAAGATAGCCTGGAAGCACAGGACCAGCTTCTGCTGTGGTGCTGGAGTATATGTTGCTCCATCTTTGCTGAGCTCCAATTGAGCGCCTTCCTTTCCAGGTAGTTTGACCAATGATCTCTATTGGTGCTTCTAGCTTCTCCAGTGATCGTCTGTGACCTAGTGTAGGAGGGAAGGTGTTTGCCTTTGGGTTCCATCCAGTCTGTGGAGGTCTTCGAGGGTAATCATACAGGTGAGCTGTTATCCAAGGAAGCCCCCCCACCACTTCTCCCAGCACATGACCCTCAACTCTAACTCAAAGATGAAGAGGTGCAGCAAAGCAGCTCGTTAGGAATCTGTGGGAGACAAATCACTGCATGTCAGAGGCATCACCCAGTGGTGCTGCTGACACTCAAAGTGAGCCATGGAGTCTTGTGGGCAGTGCATTTAGGAGAAAAGGGACTGGTGTCAATATTGCTCCTGATTGGCTGGGTCACCTTGCTACGTTCTTAGGGTTTTTGTCTTTTTGATGATCAAAGTCCTTGTGTAATTTAGTCCAGATTCTCCTGTCTTGCCAGTGTTGGTAGAAAAGGAGAAAGAGGAAGAGGAGGAGGAGGAGGANAGGAGGAGGAGGAGGAGGAGGAGGAGGGGAGAGAGAGAGAGAGAGAGACCCAAGCCCCCAAAGCCCCAAAGCAACTGGGGATGGAAGTGCTAATGGTAAACACTGGTCCAGGTCATTGGGATCTTTGGGCTTCCAGCCCTGAGTTCTGCCACTGACTTTGAGGCCTTAGGAAAGCCACTCCAACTTCTTGAACCTCATTTCATGTGTGTGTGTGTGTGTGTGTGTGTGTGTGTGTGTGTGGAGAGAGAGAGAGAGAGAGAGAGAGAGAGAGAGAGAGAGAGAGAGAGAGAGAGAGGCGAAGCTACTATAAATTTGATCCTGATTTCCCCCCCTTCGAGTTTGTTATGTATCCTTCTCATTCCAGAAACTGTGTCACCACAAGAAGCAAGGGTCCCCATTTCAGGTTCCTGTGTCACTGAGAGGGAGACAGGTCATAAACCAAGATATAAATACATGGCTGAAAGGTCAGAATGGGTGAGCACCACCAAGGGAGCCCAAGGAAGACAACAGATGGTGTGGTGGTAAGCCAGTGCAGTTGGAGCAGAGCTCCAGGGCACACAAAGGGCGGTGAGTGTGAGCGGAAGAGCATCCAGGCCAGCTGGAGAGCATGCCCACAGCCTACAGCTCCCAACAAGCCAGTCAAGGGCATTGGGACACAGTCACTGGGAAGATGAATCTCAAGGGCAGGAACTGGCTGATGGGCAGAGAGATGGTGTCCATTGGAAGTGTGAGCCTTACTCTAGTTCTCAGAATTGTATTTCGGGATAGTCTGTGGGTAACAGGAAAATAATATTTGTGCTTCTTCTGCCTGCTTCCCTCTCTGGTGGGGAGAGGAGCAGATGGGTATAGCAAGTCCCCCGGAGGACACGTCAAGTTGGTGACAAAAGAACGGAAAGGAACACACTCCAGTTCATCTTGAGCATTCCCATTCACAGAATCAAAGGAAAGAACTGTATGTCCTCTCTTTTTTCCTTCCCCTGGAGGTAAGATGAATAGTCAGTGCCAAGGCCAGGAATCTGTCTCACAACTTATTTCAAAAAGATTTGCAAAGCTGGTGAATGGTTACGAGAAAACTATCATCACGTTAGCTGCTCAAAGTCATTCTTTCAGTACAGTGTTAGAAAGCAAAATCACTACCCACAAATTTCTCCCCCGGTGGCTGGGGTGGCTTAGGCAGCGGGGCATGTCGTTTCCAGGAGGGGATGGCCAGTTGCAGTGGCAAACAACAAATAACAGAAGTGATTATTTTGATTGATAAGACAGGAAGACAAGCAGCCTGGAGCAACGACTCCAACACGAAGGGCAAATGCAAACGGTCTTCTGCACCTAGCTACGCTCGTGAGCGTGACCTGTTGGGAGATAAGCTTTCCCTTCACCTGAACTTATCCCAAGGGGGAGCTGTGGTGTGGACTGTCCCATCTCTCCACAGCTCTCCTTCCCTGGAAGCCCAGAAAGGAGGCGCAGTGGGGCACAGGGAGGAGAGCTGTGGTAGAGGGAGGGCTTTCTTCCTAATTATGTACTATCTGAGGCTCGGATCTGAACTTATACTGTGTGGGAATAATGAGATCTTGGTCATCCTGAAGATTCTTACAGCGGACATCTGAGGTAATTGCTCTTCCAGGGGGTCTCCATGTAGACCACGCTGTTCCTAACACTTTCTGTCTCAAAACCTTCCAAAAGCAGCCTGACCCTCCTGCTATTCTCCATCATCTGCTGCTCACAGCTCCTCCTGTTTTCTCTTATTTAAGTAAGTCAAACACATGCTTACCTTGGGTTCCCTTTTCTGGGACAGTCTTTCTCAGACTTGAGCCCTCTCTCTTCTTTTATCCAACAGTGCTATAGCTGAGCTCCACTAAAGTCTTCCCTGGTGCTTCTAGATCATTTCTCACCTTAAGATGTTGATTGTCCTTCTTTGATAGAATGTAAGCATGGAAGGCCAAGAAGTCACTCTGTCCAGGTCTCACCATGCCCTGCATAGCATACAGTTGGTATTCTAAAGATGTTTTCTAGAGCAATGCTTTGGTATATGTGCAGAGGCCTACTTGCTGAGATGTTCACAGCTCTAGCACATACTTAGCATATATAGATATAGATATATAGATATCACAGGTCTCATTTGCATCGATGCAAATGATCTCCTCGCTGTGTATGACTGCACATGCAAGTGTGAACGCATTCGTGTGTGTTAAGAGTATCTTAATAAAAGTGCTACTTTATTTCCTGAGATTACAAAAATCATCCGTGTCTGCAGAAATCTTTCCAGCCAGCAAATAGAAGAAAAAGGAACGTCAGATTTGTAAGGGAGCTCCTAGTGTTCAGGGAGGCAGCTGGATGCTTTCTGCAGTCACGGCCTGCACAGCACAGAGAGAACAGGGGCCAGGATGAGCTGGCCTCTGAGCAGTGCTGTGGGTGGGTCTGTACCAGGAACTCCACCAGAGCTGATGGTAACAGGAACTGTATAACACAAGACCCTTGGATCTCATGCCTCCTACACAGCTGCTGGGCCTCAGGCCGAGAGAATGGAGTTGGATATCTGTTTGCTAGCATGCTTGGAGTTTGTGTCTACATGGGATAGCTAAAGGTCATGGAGAATCCCAAAGGCCTCTGCATTCTCTTCACATGGCCTTCTTTCTCCAGCCCTGCCAGGAGACACAGCCTCTGCTGTGCTGTAGTGGTGAATAGTTAATCCCCTCTAAGTTCCCAGAGGGTAGCTGCACTTCTTACCATCTGCCAGAGTTCTCTGGATTCACAAATGAATGAAACACACACACTTGAAGTTCTTGTCATACAGATTTTTCACTTTCTTAGTTAGAGTCACACCAAGGTATTTTATATTATTTGTGACTATTGTGAAGGGTGTTATTTCCCTAATTTCTTTCTCAGCCTGTGTAGAGAAAGGCCACTGATTTGTTTGAGTTATTTTTATATCCAGCTACTGCACTGAAGCTGCTTGTGGACGTTGTACATCGTGGTGCGGAGCCTAGTGCGCACCACGATGTACAACGTCCACAAGCAGTGCAGAACCCAAGAAGAAAGACCAACAAGTGGATACTTCGTTCCCTCTTAGAATGGGGAACAAAATACCCATGGAAGGAGTTACAGAGACAAAGTTCAGAGCTGAGATGGAAGGAAGGGCCATCCAGAGACTGCCCCACCTGGGGATCCATCCCATAAACAACCACCAAACCCAGACACTATTGCATATGCCAGCAAGATTTTGCTGACAGGACCCTGATATAGCTGATTTGTGTGAGGCTATGCCAGTGCCTGGCAAATACAAAAGTGGATTCTCATTGTCATCTATTGAATGGCTCACAGGGCCCCTAATGAAGGAGCTAGAGAAAGTACCCAAGGAGCTGAAGGGGTCTGCAACCCTATAGGTGGAACAACAATATGAATAATCAGTACCCCCAGAGCTCGTGTCTCTAGTTGCATATGTAGCAGAGGATGGCCTAGTCGGCCATCATTGGGAAGAGAGGCCCTTGGTCTTGTGAAGATTATATGTCCCAGTACAGGGGAATGCCAGGACCAGGAAGCAGGAGTGGGTGGGTTGGGGAGCAGGGCAGGGGTAGGGTATAGGGGACTTTCGGGATAGCATTTGAAATGTAAATGAAGAAAATATCTAATAAAAAATTGTTTTGGGGAACAAAAAGAAACACACACACACACACACACACACACACACACACACACACACACACAGAGAGTGATATTTTTAGTATGCCTTACTAGCTCAATGGTTGGGCTCTTCCTGATCCTCCCGGCAGCCAGCAGACACTTCCTTCTGGTGTTCCTGAGTTAACACATTTTATCTTTGCTGCCCGGCTTCCTTCTGGGCAGCCTCCCTTGGAGTCACTTTTCCTTTGTACCTACATTTCTACCCTCTCACCCTCCTCTCCTTCACAGTGTGGTCAGCCCTATGCCCCTCTCAGGGCAGAATTCCTTCTTCTCTCCCCTGCATTTCTTGCCTTCGAATCTTAAAAGTATCGCCTCTTTCACCCTGCCCAGCCTACTCTGGCCATTGGCTCTATTGATTAATCAAAAGCCAGTTGGATGCAGGGACCCTCAGTGTCTGGACATGCGGATTCCCACGTGATTTTGGGAGCTGAATTAAGACAAAGCATTAGAACCAATCCCAACCCTGGGTGGAAGACTGAAAGTCCCAAGGAATGGCAGCCCCTGCATACTGCCACTGCAGCTTCTGTCTTTGTAGCTTGACTTGTGTTTATGTGTAGATACCATGTATATCAACTGATAATTCCAAATTATTATATATATATATATATATATATATATATATATATATATATATATATATTCAATCTTTTAAGTTATTTTGGAAATGTTAACATTTGATTCTTTAAAAAAATTAGACTCTGCCTTGCTTTCCCCAACATATATAAAGGGGATGGTATTGGGGTCATCCCAAGGAAGTTCCCCACAATCATCAGGACTCCAGGACTAGGGTCACAAAACCCCTTAACAAGAGTATTTTTAAATGCTAAGAAAAAAAAAGTGTTCACCGGGCAGTGTTGGCACATGCCTTTAATCACAGCACTTGGGCGGCAGAGGCAGGTGGATTTCTGAGTTCAAGGCTAGCCTGGTCTACAAAGTGAGTTCACCCAGGACTACACAGAGAAACCCTGTCTCCAAAAACAAACAAACAAACAAACAAACAAAAAAAAGAAGACAAAGAAAGAAAAGAAAAGTAAAGAAGACAAAGAAAGAAAGAAAAGAAAATTACAAGGGTTAGTATTGTAGGGAAAGCAGTGAGGAAAGTCGGTATCTGTAACTTGTCTTTTAAAAAGTCACCTAAGAAATTGGGTTTTTGGCACACAGACTTGTAATCCAAGGAGGCTGAGGCAGGAGAACTGAAAGTTCTAAATTAATCTGGACTACACAAATAATTCAAGGCTGGCTTGGACAATTTAACAAGATCTGTATCAAAATAAAAAGTCAAAAAGGGGGCTGGAAAGATGGCTCAGCAGGTAAGAGCACACACCATTCTTCCACGCATCTCTCAGGCCCCACATCAGACAGCTCTCAGCTGCCTGTAATCCTAGCTCCAAGGCTGCCCAAGGGCTCTGACCTCCATGGGCGCCAGCACTCACTCTCAAATACGCAAACCCAAACACACATATCTATGCATATTTTAAAAACAAAATAAATTTGTCTAAAAGGTAAAAGCATGGCTAGATATAGCTGGTAGAAGGCTGGCCTAGCAAGTTCAAGGCCCGAGGTTCAATCCCCAGCACCACAACAAAACAATACCACAACACCTCAAACGGCAAAGGTCAAGGGTGGAGCTAAGGTCTCAGAGGTAATGGATATCACTGAGGCCAACGCAGTGTGGCCAACTGTGGTTTCCGGTGCCACAGTGTTTTCCAGATCCATTTGCTGAGGCCCTGCTTTCTCACTGTGCACATTTACATACCTACTAAGTGAGAAAGTAGCTCAATCTGAACAGACTAAAGGGCAAAAGCGGACATAGCCAGTGTGGATCCCTAACATTCTTAGAGACCCATCCCCCTTTGCTCAAGCCTCCATTGAAGAGCAAACTCTATATGCTGAGTAGCAGATGAGTAGCTCCTGTCAAACATTTAAAGGTTTTCAAACTGTGTAACCTCCAAAGTACCCAGTTTGTGCCTAGTAGAGGCAAAGGCAGTCAAGGTAGGTGAGCCTCTTCCAACAGGTGCCTGCACCACAAGCGGAAGCTGGGGACACAGGCGAAGTCACCTGGATATTCAGTTCCTTAAAGTGCCGCAGCGAACTGCCTCATAGTGTGTTGACTGCACAGAAATGTATTACTTCAGAGTTCTGAAGAATAAAAGTTAAAATGCGGTGTTTGGCCAGGCAGGGCCAGGCTCCCTCTCTGTCTGTCTGTCTGTCTGTCTGTCTGTCTGTCTGTCTGTCTATCCATCCATCCATCTTCCTTCCTTCCTTCCTTCCTCCCTCCCTCCCCCTCTCTCTTTCTTTTTTCTTTCTTTCTTTTCTTTCTTTCTTTCTTTCTTTCTTTCTTTCTTTCTTTCTTTCTTTCTTTCTTTCTTTCTTTCTCTTCCTTCCTTCCCTTCCTTCCTTTCCTTCCTTCCTTCTTTCTTTTTCTTTTCTTCTTTCTCTCTCCCTTTCTCCCTCCCTTTCCTTCCCTCCCCTCCTCTCCCCTCCCCTCCCCTTCCCTCCCCTCCCCTCCCCTCCCCTTCCCTTCCCTCTCCTCCCTTCCTTTCCCTTCCTTTTTTCCTTCCTCCTTTCTAGCATCTGAGATTTACTGTCAATCTATGGTGTCCCTTGGCTTTTGGGTGTGTCCCTCTAACCTGTTGTTTTTATGTGGTGTTCACTCCAAGTCTCTCTTCTTGTAAGAGCAGAAACCATACTGGGTTAAGGACCATCCTATCCGAGCATGACTTCACCTTTAGCAAGTCAATGTCCAAATACAGCCACAGTCTTAGGTCCTGGGAAATAAGACCTGAACATATTTATTTTGGGGGACACAATGCTTTGTGATCTAGTTTGAAACACTCAAGTTGTGGGAGACTCAGCTCTTGGCTTGTCTTAGCTCTGCTTCCATTTTCAAGGTCTCCAGCTTCGCTGAGTGTGGTGGCTCGTGACTGGATTTCCAGCACTCAGAAGAGAGGCAAGAGGATCAAGGGTTCAAAGCCAGCCTGAACTGTGTAATGCCAAGCTGTAAATAAATAAAAAAATGTATTTTAACACTGCTCCTACAGGACTAAGAGCATAAAGCACCGCTGAAATACTTTAAAGGCTTAAGCAAGCAAAGGAACTCGTGACACAAGAACAGCGTAATGCAAGTATGTGATTCACAAAGGCAACTGAACCGTGATTGATAGTGCACTTTCAATAGTGGGATCTGAAGTTTGAACTTCAAGTGAATGGTAATTTGATTCCCCTTGGTTTATGTTTGTCAGCCACTGTGTGCCTCATTAGTCATAGCTTTGGACACATACCCTTAAGGTTCTTTGTGCCTTGGAGGTGGGCCCCCGCCCTGGCTTGGAAGGGAGCCACTTACAGTGAAATGTTCTGGTTCTTTTCCTCTCCCTGCTGAGATACCCCACTGCCCTCTCCCAAGCTCTGTTCTCCCACTCCTGGCTCAGGCCAGCATCCTCCTGTCTTCTGTCCTCTCTCCTCTGTGTCCTGCTTGCTCTTTGTCAGAGGGTGGGCACACTACTGGACAGCCAAAGGCGGCTGCTATTTACAGCAGTGAGCTCCACGGTCAGGCCTTAAGCCTGCGCGCTCTTGTCTCATGACTCTAGAGGACACTAGGCCAGCATGACTCTTCTGACTGTTGTGAGCGGTCTGTCACTAGAATGGCTGTCATGCTATCATTCTCCACGTGTGACAGAGGGAAGATGAGAACAGAAACACTCCCTGGGTATCCTATGGGGCAGGTACAACTACCCTCCTAAGGTTGGAATCCAAAGCACAAAGCTGGCAGACTCACCCAAATTGGCATCTCAGCCGAGCCAGATCACCCCCATGGTGGTTTGAATAAAAATGACTCCTAAATGCTCATATATTTAAATACTCGGTCCCCAGTTGTTGAAACTGTTTGTGAAGTATTAGGAGGTGTGGCCTTGTTGGAGGAGGTGTCACTGGAGGGTTGAGCTTTGAGGTTTCGGGATCCCACACCATTCCCAATTAGCCCTCTCTGCCTCTCTGTGGTGCCTCAAGATGTAAGCTCTGAGTACTGCTCCTGCACTGTGCCTGCCTTTCTGTGGCCATGCTCCAAGCTCTGGGGATCGTAACCCTCTGAAGCTGTAAGCCCCAGGTTAAATGATCTCTTTTATAAATTGCCTTGGTCATGGTGTCTTAGCCCAACAATAGAAAAGTAACTAAGATACTCCCAGATAGGTAGGTGATCTGACCCTAGGCGTAAAATTTTTGACCACTGTGATTCTGTCTTGGATCTTCTGGGCCGCCATGAAAAAACTATCACAGACTGAGCAGCTTGTAAACAATTTTATATTTTTTATAGTTTTGGAGGCTGGTTGTCTAATACCAAGATGCCAGCACACTTGGTATCCACTAAAGGTCCATTTCTGGCTAATAGAGGGCCATCTTTGAGGTGTAACTTTACAAGCTAGAGACACTCTCGAGCCTCTCCTGTAAGTGCACCATCCTACATGAGAGGCCCATAACTTCCCAAAGGCTCCACCTCCAAATCATCTCCCAGGGGACCGGATTGCAAGCTATCAATTTGGGGAACAGATAACACTCAGACAATAGCAATATATCTCTAAGTGTTTAGAAGCCTAATACATTTTTAAAGCTAGGATAGTAGCTAGCGGGGGTTAGAAACCAGGTGGCCTGACAGACAGATCCCAGGAAAGAGGCCAGTTCTCCTTGATTCTCTCTTCATGAGATATCCCAAATTGCTCTGGGCTTTGATCCCTTAAAGGCTTGATGCTGCCTTAGAAGGCTGCTCTGCACGCGCCCATTGCTTGTTTGAGAGGCACCAGATTGGCTGTTAACACAGATGTTCCGAGTACTTTGAGAAACACTAAAGGGACCCAGTTTGCATTTTAGGTAGAGAATTTTTTTGCAGCTGATAGATGGGCATAGACCGGAGGCCTGGATTCAGAGACCCCAGCTGGGGAGCCATATTGGTAATCCAGGTGAGAGATACTGATTGTGAATAGAATAAAAATTGTGAGTAGAAGGAGGAGGAAGAGAGATCGAAGAAGAAAGAAGGGGAAGCAAGAAAAGAGGTGGTGTGAGGAAGTTCTAGGTCGAGGTAGTGCTAGGTTTTGCCAAATCTGCCAGTAACAGTCGCCTGGATGAATATGGCAAGTTTTGCAGTCAGGTTGAGAACGGAGAGAAATAACTTCCCAGTAAGTTACCACTGAGCCAGGGCATGTACCAGAGTCAACTAGAAGATTGTTAGAGATCGGATGCTGCATGATCCTGGTGGTTCATACCTGTAATCTTAGAACTCTGAGAGGCCCAGGCAAGGGTTTAAGGACAGCCTGAGCTATGAAGAGAGACCTTGTCTCAAAACAAACACTGCCGATCTGAGACCACAATCAGAAGCCATAGTCATGTGGAATGCAGAACAGTGTAGGTAGGCTTGGGTGTAACTTGTAGGACATATTTAGATGGAGGATGGTTTTGAAAATGGAGGAGAATAATATAGGTGAGTTAGGTAGTGGAGACAGCACAGTAATAAAAGACAATGACCTGGCCATTCAGGCAGCCTTTTAAGGAACAGATCATGGTGGAGATGAGGTGTTGGGTTATAGCCATGTCTCTCTGGCTTTGAGACTGTTCCTTCCTTGGGCTGTACAGTGGCTCTAGGAGAGATGCTGTCTTGGAGTAGGTTCATCTGGGTTAGAGTGGGTGGAATGAAATATACATCATTTACAAAATGCAGAACCGGCAAGATGACCCAGTGAGTACAGGTATATACCCACCAAGCCTGACCGCCTGACCTGGATCCCCAGGAGTCACATGGTGGAGGGAGAACACTGGCTCATGAAACTCATCCTGGCATGCAGGTATGCTTATACACAAGCAGACATACAAACAAGAACAATGATAGGTCACACTTGCCGATCATGAACAATGTACTTGCCTGGATCACAGAATGTTTAAAAAAATGTTAAGTTTAATTTAAAAAGGCATTCCCTATAGGTTTGGCGGCCTCTTTGGTGGCTGGTCACATGGTGAGATTCCAGGTGAAGACATTGTTCTAGAAACCTGTGTCTATGATCATATCAGGATCACGCCACAGGTTGCCCTCTATCCCACATCTCTTGGCCAGGTGCAAAGGCATTCCCTGATCCAAGAAAGGCTATGTACCCCTCAATATGAACCAGTCAATGAAGTTGTTATTGGCGCCTATGGGACAGTCAAAAAGGATTATGATTAACAAGGATTATAACTCCCTAGGCTACTTTGTGCCCATCATGATTGTGACATTCCTCAATAAAAGAGGAGGAGAAAGAGGAGGAGGAGGAGGCGGCGGCGGCGGCGGCGGCTTTCCCATCAGCATAGCTCATTCAGTAGCTTCACTCTGGAGCCTGGAGGTTTCTGAGTGTCCAGTGTTGTCCAGCTGATAGAGGTCTGTGCCACTTCAATCTGACTATGACGTCAAGGTGATCCCAGTGTTTGTGCATGGGAACCAGGACCTCAGGACATATCTGGACAAGGCACTGTTTGAGACCATCGTGGATCGGATGTGTATATCTGGCATATGAATTACATTATTTCCTGAGACCTGAACCCAACCCAGAGAAACTTCTTGTAAGAATCAGTGGGACAGTCAAGTTGGCCAACTTTGGTCTAGTCAGAATCTATAGCCACCAGATGGCCCTTCCACATGTGGTGTTGCACTCTGATACAGTGCCATTGAAGTGCTGTGTCAGCTGTATCTTTGCAGAGATGGTTCCTGGAAAGTCTCTCTTCTGTGGCAACTCTGAAGCCGACCATTGGGAAAAGACTTCAGTCTGATTAGACTGCATCCAGAGGACAACTGGTCTCTAGATGTATCTCTCTACCCAAGCCTTCCCCCCTAGATGGCGTCAACCAGTGCAGTGGGTGGTACAAGAGATAGAGGAGTTCAGGTATCTGGGTATGTTGGCATATGCCTACAATCCTGATATACAGGAAGCAGAGGCAGGAGGATTGTGTTTGAGGTCTGTTTGAACTACGTATAAACTGTCTCAAAAATTACTACAGCCAGCTCCAGAAGAAAGGAAATTGTTCACCCATACAGATGCTAGCATGAATTTAAAGCACAGCTCTCAAATTATCCCATACAAGAGAACTGGGGTGTATATTCTGATTCTTGGGCCTCATCACTGGGTAATAGGGGAGGCATATTAATTCCTTGAGATGTCTGTTCTTCTATTTACTTCATAGTAGTTTACAATATCCTGGGCAAAGAGCCTTGTTCACTAAGATACAGATCTCAGCTTTCGATGAGCTGAATGCCCTAGATGGATTGGATCTAGTCAGAGATCCGACTCCTTGTAAACAAAGCAGCATGTACCAGTAATGCTTTTGTCAAGGATCCTGATCGGGGCCAATGGGTGTCAGCAGAAAAGCAGCAAAGGGCATGGGGTTCCATGTTCCTTCCCACTTGGGCATCTAGAGAAAGAGAAAGCCAATTGGGTGAGTGGAGGTGGGGTAAGAGGAAGGGGTGCCTTTGTATTCTAAGGGTGCCAGGTGTGCCGGGTGTGCCGTGTGTGCCAGGTGTACCAGGTGTGCCAGGTATGCCAGGTGTGCTGGGTGTGCCAAGTGTACCAGGTGTGCTGTGTGTGCCAGGTGTACCAGGTGTATTTTGCCTCTGGAAATAGGACATCAGTATTGTTAGCCATTGCTGCATGGGGTGGGGGGAGGTTTTTATTTGTAAATGGTTGATTTTGTTCACTCCTTGTTGCTCTTTGTTGTGTCTATCTATGAAGCAGAAGAATGCTGCTTCACACTGAGCAGGGCCCCAGGGTTTGCTTTAGTTATTTACTTTAGATTAGCACATTTGTATGGTAATTTATTCTCATAGCTTCTCACTATTGCTTTTTTTTCCCAATGGGTAACTCTCCTCAGGGTACTGCTTACTATTCTGAGACACTGTAGAATCAGTGGCTCAGACAACACAAATGTATTGCTTCCAGTTCAGGAAGAGAAGTCTCGGATCTGCCAGTGGCTTCTGTGTTGGCCAAGAGCCCCCTCCTGGTTTACGGGTAACCATCTTCCCATTGTGTCCTTATGTGGCAGAGCAAATAATTTCTTTCTTCTTCTAAGTACAGTAATCTTGTCATAAGGAGCCAACACTCTCACCAGCTCTTCTGAATTCAGCTACGTCAAAGCCCCAGTTCCTGATATTCCATTAGGGGTTACAGCTAAAATATGAGCTCAGGGGTGTGATAAGTGATCTTCACTGTTGCCTTGTTGGAGCTCCAAACTTAATAAAGAGAGAAACGAGGTTGAACACTGGCAGTCACTGCTCTCTTTTCTGACTGTGGACACAGTGTGGCCAGTGTCCTCGAACTTCCTGTGTTCTCCACGAGGACAGGCTATATCCACTAGAGTTGTGAACCATAATAACAACTTTAAAAAAAAAAAGCATGTTTTACAAATTAAAACATTTGTGTATAGGTGTTTTTCCTGTATATATGTCTGTGCACCATATGCATGTGCAGTGTGCCCTTGGAGACCAGAAGACAAGGTAAGACCCCCCCCCCCTGAAACTGGAGTTATAGACAGGTGTTAGCAGCCATCTTTTAGCCATTGAACCCAAGTCCTTTTGCAGGGCGGCCCGGTCTCTTAAATATTCAACCATCTCTTCAGCGTCAACACACCTTTTTCTTTCTAAATACCTGCTTCTGGTCAGGTAGCTTGGCTATAAGGATGAGAAAAGTTAACAAATCAGGGAAGCACAGTCAAAATCAAATATTCTTCCCTGGGCATCTAAGTTGGATTTGTATTCTACATTTGACTCCCTACTCTCTGTAGCCTCAGAATCGCTTTGAGTTTAATTGGAATGATATTCATTTGCTTCTGTTTAGAGTTTAAGAAAATGAGGGAGAAACCAGATGTTTCTGTCACTCGTTAAACTCTTATGGTGATTGAATACATGTATAACTGATCAAGGAATGTACTAATCATGTACAAAGACATCTTGTAGATTCTTAAAAAGAAACAGGATTTTTTTTTTCAGCTTGAAACTCATTATTAGCCCCAGTGACTCCTATTGTAACTCTCAGGTCCATTGGCATTTCTCTTAGATATTTTTCTGTCCTGAGAAATTTCATCAAGTATTAATTAGCTCTAGATATTTAAACTTTTATAGCTAAAGTAAAACTCAGGGTTTTATGTTTCTCAAATAAAATACATACTACTGCTTTGCAATGTATAATATCATGGTTTAAAGACAGTAAAAACTATTTTTTTTCTTGGAGGTCAAGTTGGTCCTGTTTGAAAGTTACTAAATGTCACTCTCCAGCTATAAATTCATCCTGAGACCTGAGCTATGGAACATCTATTTATGGAGGATTAGCTGTGGTGCCTGTCACTCATCAGCCTCAGGGCAGTGGTGAGGCCAAGTTTCTGAAGTGAGCCTCCCTCACAGGAAGATATTTCATGTTATGCAGCTCCCTCACTTTCCACACGAGGAAGATGAGTCTCAGAGCAGCACAGTGACTTCCAAGAGCAATACAGTTAGCTGTAAAGTGAATGGCGTGTGGCTTAGAGCGGGGAGGGAATCTGAGCCTTTCCTCCCAGACTTGGATGCCTCCTCTGTTTTAAGCCATCTCCGAGGGGTTAAGTTCAGACCAGAGCTACTTTCAAGTTTCCAATCTGGGTCAGAATCAAGGCAGAGACTCACTAAGCCCAGCTACAGGAGACGTTTTGACATTACTTTAAAGGATTGTTCCATGCTAGGCCAATTTTCAGACATTGAAGGTGAAATGGAGCCAGGTCTCTTTGACATTGACTTTCAGTTTCTTGGAGTCATTGAAGACAATGTGCCAGCAAATGGGGGAGGTGGCAGCATTTGACTTTCCCACAGTTGTTGACAATGGAACCCTCCTCTGAGACAGCAGCTGGGACATGAAGGTTCTCAAGAGCTCATACTGAAAAAGCCCATCTCAATGTCCTTGCTGACTTAGGGGGAAAGGAAGCTACAGGGAGCTTTATGGGACCAGACTAACTTCCATTTTGGAAAATGATAGTTATTCTCGTGTTTCTGCAAGTCTTATATCACACTCACTCTGGACAGATGTCTGCTGAGAACACTCTAGAGAAGACTCATGTGGCGCTTCAGTCTGGCTCTCAGATGGTCTGTTCTGTCCACGGCCCAGGGAGCTACCGTGATCAATCCCCAAAGCACATCTCAGACCACTTCAGATCAAAGAGCTGACCCAGATTCAGCCTCCAGACTCCTTGTGCTCACTGGTCCAGCCAAATACTCCATGATGAACTAGGTTTCTGGTCTGAACCCATACTGCAGGTCTCAACAGGCACTAGGAATTAATTGGATAACTGCCCACTATTTATCCACCCATATTTGTTATCATTAAACTTTTAACTCCAGATTTTGAATCATGAAAAGTTAATGTAAACAAATGTGTTCCTCTTTGTTTTCTTCCTAAGAAAACCACCTATTCAGGTCCCAAAGAACAACCCTATTCTGGCTCTTCTAATAAGAGGGATGGGGAAATGATTTAGATATTCAAACTCTAATGAGAGACTTGGGCATTTCCATACTATTCATTACCCCACAAAAAGCATGAGTATTTCTAAATAAGAGTTATTTGGATACAAGATGGCAGACAATATGGAGGCACGGTTTGTTGGGGTCTCCAGAGAGACCAGTGGAAACCTGAATAACAGTGATCAGTCCAGGTGGGTGATGACTAAAATAAAACTTCAGTGAAATAAAAAAGTGAATGGGAAAGTTTAAAATCCTAACAAGGGGGCTGGAGAGATGGCTCAGTGGGTAAGAGCACTGACTGCTCCTTCAAAGGAAATCCGATGTGCAATACCGTCCTTTAAAAGATCCAGGCTGGGGCTGGAGAGATGGTTCAGTAGTTAGGAGCACTGACTGCTCTCCCGAAGGTCCTGAGTTCAAATCCCAGCAACCACATGGTGGCTCACAACTACCTGTGATGAGATCTGACGCCCTCTTCTGGTGCCTTTGAAGACAGCTACAGGGCACTTATGTATCATAATAAATAATTTTTTAAAAAAAATCCTAACAAGAAAAAGACCAACACAGAGAGATGGGCAGAGCTTCTTTGACCCCAATGAGAGGTGAGTGGCTGGATCCACACTTCAGAGAGCCTCAGAGCATGAGAACTGTTATCTCAATAACAGACCTTTTCAAGACAGAGAATAAGAGCAGGATGTGAAAGGGAGAGAAAAGTTGTAGAGACTCCAGAAAATCCTGTCCACTCAGGGTTCAGTCAGAGAAGCAACAAGAGTGCATCTTTTAGACCCCAGCTGAGTCCGAAGCTTTGAGTCTCCAGACCTTCCGTGGATCACACCCTGAGGGAGTGCCGTTGGACTGTGTGCTGAAACTTGGGGGAGAAACCAGAAATCAGAACCGTGTGGCACTCAGGGAGGTGGAGCCGTGTTTGCAGCCAGAGTCTGTAGAACACTGACACAGTTTCCAAGTGGCATACAGCTGGGGACTCCAAAAGGACCACTTAGAAGTGTGACCACCATCTGTGACTTGACCTCTTGAAGTGACAGCAGAGAGAAGTGACAGGCATCTGGGAAGCAACGTTAAGAGGAGAGGATCTAACAAGCACTCTGGTGGAGCTGCATTCAGACCCCACACCCAGCCACTTCTCACCTCCACACTTAATCCTTGCTTAGTACCCAGCCTCAGTTTAGTGAACCAGGTCTGTCTTGCTCTCTCCCTCTCCCCTTCTCTCTACTCTTTCCTTTTGCAGCTTCATTTTGATGGGCATTGCCCCAGACATGAGGTAGCTTGGTTCATAGTATCTCCATGTCTCCACCTCCTGAGACCCGCAAGCCATTGTACCACATTTCCTTACCTCTCCTTCATTCCACCTTTAGCCAAAACTGCCTTGCTCACCTCCCTTGTTTTTACTGTTTGCCACTTATATTCACTTTTCCCTCTTCTACTGTTTTCTCTATCAACCTAGTACTGATAACTAGTCTTGCCCTTTTTCTACGTCCCCAGAACCTAACATCTTGGTCCACACCATGCTCTCAGGGCCCCTTTGCCTCCTACAATGACTAGACTTGAGGAATACACATATACACATTTGCTATATGATCTTCTCTGTATATTTTGGTGGCATCCTTCAGTAAAAATTGTTTTTCAGACAGTATTTTACTCTCCGAGGAATTTCGAGAGCTAAGTATGCTGCCTTGAACACCAGTCCAGAGAGCAAAGTGACACCTGACCCATACCATTAACTCAGCCCTTCTTGAAGATTCTAAACACTTGTACTGAAAGAATAAGGGTTATTAAGGAGAATAACCCTAGTGGACAAGTCATAACACAAAGACACAGGAAGTACACAAAACAAAGCAACATGACTCCTACAAAAAGGCAAATCCCCCAGTGATGATCTCCCACAAGAATGAATTCAATTAAATACCAAGGAACTCCAAAAAGTCTATAACTATGTTCAAAGAAGTAAAAGAGAACCAAAGTAAACTCCCAAGGAATGAATATATATATATATATATATATATATATATATATATATATATATATATATATATTGAAGTGGCTATTTCCCACTTTCTCTTCTATTAGATTTAGTGTATCTGGTTTTATATTGAGGTCTTTGATTCACTAGGACTTGAATTTTGGGCAGGTGATAAATATGGATCTATTTGTATTCATATATATATACATATATATTCTTTTATATATATTTGTATATATTTATGATATTAGCACTTGTCAGACATAGGGTTGGTGAAGATCCTTTCCCAATCTGTAGGCTGCCATTTGGTCCTAATGACAGTCTCCTTTGCCTTCTAGAAGCTTTTCAGTTTCATGAGGTCCCATTCATCAATTGTTAATCTTAGAAGCTGATCCATTGGCATTCTGTTAAGAAATTTGTCTCCTTTACCAATGTGCTCAAGGCTATTTCCCACTTTCTCTTCTATTAGATTTAGTGTATCTGGTTTTATATTGAGGTCTTCGATTCACTAGGTCATGAATTTTGTGCAGGGTGATAAATATGGATCTATTTGTATTCTTCTACATGAAGACATTTAGTTAGACCAATACCATTTGTCTGTAGGTGTGTGGGTTTATTTCTGGGACTTTGATTTGATTCCATTGATCAACCTGTCTGTTTCTATACCAATGCTGTGCAGTTTTTATTAATATTGTTCTGTAGTACAGCTTAAAATCACAACTGGTGATACCTCTAGAAGTTCTTTGAGTGTATGGGATTAGGATTGGGATGGGTTTTTTGTTTTTCCACATGAAGCCTACTTGCTCACAGTGAATGATATTTTTGATGTGTTCTTGGATTCAGTTTCTGAGTATTTTATTGAGTATTTTGCATAAGGGAGCTTGGTCTGAAGTTCTCTTTCTTTGTTGAGTTTTTGTGTGGTTTAGGTATCAGGATGACTGTGGCCTCATAGAATGAGTTTTGCAATGTTCTGTCTGTTTCTATTTTGTGGAATAGTTTAGGTAGTATTAGTATTAGCTTTTCTATGAAAATATGGTAGAATTCTGTGCTAAAACCATCTGGCTCTGGGTTTTTTGTTTTGAATATGTTGTGCCTTCATTTTTATTAAATTCTAGAAAGTTTTTTATTTCTTCTTTATTTCTTCTTTGACCCAGTGATCACTGAGTAGATTGTTTAGCTTCCATGAATTTGCAGGCTTTCTGTTGTTTCTGTTGTTGTTGACGCCCAGCTGCAATCCATGGTGATCTGATAAGATAAGGGGATATTTCAGTCTTCTTGTTTGTTGCCAAGGTTTGCTTTGTGACCAAGTATATGGTCAATTTTGGAGAAGGTTCCATGAGATGCTGGGAAGAAAGTATATATTTTTTTATGTTTGGGTGAAATATTCTGTAGATATCTGTTAAATTCATTTGACTCATAACCTCTGTCACTTTCATTATTTCTCTGCTTAGTTTCTGTCTTGATGACCTGTTCATTGGTAATAATGGGGTATTGAAGTCTCCCACTATTAACGTGTGGGGTTTGATGTGCGACTTAAGCTTTAGTAGTGTTTCTTTTATGAATGTGGGTACCCTTGATTTTGGGGTGTAGATGTTCAGAATTGAGACACCTTGGTGGATTTTTCCTTTGATTAGTATGAAGTGTTATTCCCCATTTCCTTTGGTTGTTTTTGGCTGAATATATTATTTGAATCATTACTCCAGCTTGTTGGAGTCCATTTGCAAACCCCTTTCCAGCCTGTTATTCTGAAGTAGTGGCTATCTTTGAGGCTGAGGTGTGTTTTCTGTATGAAGCAGAATGATGGATCCTGTTTTCGTATTGAATCTGTTAGCCTGTGCCTTTTTATTGATGAGTTGAGTCTATTGATGTTGAGAGATATTATTGACCAATAATTGTTAGTTCTTGTTATTTTGATGTTGGCAGTGTTAGTGTTTGTGTGTGATTTTCTTCTTTTCATTTTCTATATTATTAATTTCTTGTGTTTTCTTGGGTGTAGTTACCTTTCTTCTGTTGGAGTTTTCTTTCTAGTATCCTCTGTAGGTCTGGGTTAGTGGAAAGAAAACCAAGTGTTTAAACTTGGTTTTTTGATGGATTATCTTTGTTTCTCCATCTATGGTAACTGAACATTTTTCTGGGTATAGAAGTCTGAGCTGACATCTGTGGTCTCTTAGGGTCTCTAAAACATTTGTCCAGGTTTTTCTGGCTTTTATAGTCTCTGTTGAGAAGTCAGGTGTAATTCTGCTAACTCTGTCTTTATATGCCACTTGACATTTTTTCCTTGCAGTTTTTAATATTCTTTCTTTGTTCTGTAGACTTAGTGTTTTGATTATTATGTGGCAGGAAGATTTTCTTTTCTGTAAGCTTCTTGTATGTATAGCCATCTCTTTTTTTAGGTTAAGGAATTTTTTCCTCTATAATTTTGTTGAAGATATTTTCTGGGCCTTTGATCTGGGAATCTTCTCATACTCCTATTCCTATTATTCTTAGGTTTAGTTTTTACATAGTATCCCAAATTTCCTGGATGTTTTGTGTTAAAACTTTTTAGATTGGGCTGGAGAGATGGCTCAGCAGTTGAGAGCACCAACTGTTCTTCCAAAGGTCCTGAGTTCAAATCCCAGCAACCACATTGTGGCTTATAACCATCCATAACAAGATCTGATGCTCTCTTCTGGANTGTCTGAAGACAGCTACAGTGTACTCACATATAATAAATGAATAAATCTTTAAAAAAACTTTTTAGATTTGCCATTTTTTCTATTGTATCTTCTATGCCTGAGATTCTCTCTTCCATCTCATGTATTATGTTGGTGGTACTTGCATCTATAGTTCCTGTTCTCTTTCCTGGATTTTCCATCTCCAGGGTTTTCTCCATTTGTATTTTCTTTATTGCTTCTATTTCCATTTTCAGGTCTTGAACAGTTTTATTCATTTCCTTTACTTATTTGATTGCATTTTCCTGCATTTCTTTATATTTATTCATTTCCTTTTTAAAGGCCTCTACTTGTTTGATTGTATTTTCTTGTAGTTCTATAGGGGATGTATATATTTACTCTTTGTAGACCTCTATCATCTTCATAAGATGAAATTCAAGGTTATTGTCTTGCTTTTCAGGTGTGTTAGGATATCCAGAGTTTGCAGTAGTAGGCGATCTGGGTTCTGATGGTTCAATATTACACTGACTTTTGTTGATTGTGTTATTGCACTGGCCTATAGCCATGTGGTTGTTCCTGATTGTTGGCTGGCCTGGCAGTCCCTAATGGTTTCAGGCCCCTAGTTGCCCTGGGTGGTAGCAGGCCTTCAAGAAGCAGGAAGATCTGGTTGGTCTGGGTGACAGCAGGCTTCCAGGGAGGCAAGCAGGGTTGTGGCCTGGGGAATGGAGTGCAGATCAGGGATTGCAGAGATTGTGGTCTGGAAGATGTAGCAAAGAGGGAATGGGAAGACCTCATGGCTATTGTGCTTGCTGGGGGTCCAGCAGATCAGGGATTGGGGAATGGATAGCTCACCTGGTTGTCCTTGATGGCAGCAGGCCTCCAGGGAGGCAGGCTAAGTTGTGCTGGAAGAGTGGATGCAGATCCAGGATTGTAGGTAGAAGTGTGGACCAGAAGGAGCACAGAGGGGATAATAACTTTGAACATTAATGTCTAAATTCTTCAACCAAAAGCCATAGGCTAGCAGATTGGACTGAAACAAATAAATAAACAAATAAAAACAATACAGGAACCTCCAAAGAGGCAATAAATTATTCTTACCATCAAAGACAGATACAACCCTAAGGTGAAAGAAAGAGGTACTGGGCAAAAGGACCTGAAAAATCAAATTACAAGCAAAATTAATTTAGATGAGATAAAGATAAAGTAATTCTTACTGTTTATGAGAACATTGCAACAGGGCATTTTCATTAAAATATGTCAGTGCATATTAATCCTGACACAATAATAATGGGTGACATTGATAAATTCTATTGAGAGCAATAGAAAAGACTCTGAACAAAAAAAATAGAGAAACATCTGAGTTGAATTACATCATAGATCAAATAAATTTCCCAAACATCTACATAACATTCTGTCCAGTCATTATAGAATACAAACTTTTTCAGTCTAGAACTTTCCCTAACATAGATATATGCTAATGCAGTACAGAGACAGCCTTAACAAACACAAATTGACATTCTTCCATATTGTCTGACTGCAGTGAAACA
The DNA here is from genome assembly GCF_900095145.1 of Mus pahari. Taxonomy (NCBI): domain Eukaryota; kingdom Metazoa; phylum Chordata; class Mammalia; order Rodentia; family Muridae; genus Mus; species Mus pahari. The sequence continues at coordinate 39,020,747 of NC_034592.1, read as the reverse complement.
AAACTAGAAATCAAGAGCGAAAGTAACCCCAGAAAATGAACAAAACTGTAGAGATCAGACTCACTATTGAATAATGAATGAGTGATCAAAAATTAAGAAGGAAATAAAAAGTCCCAGAAGAGAATTAAAAATTAAATGCAATGTAGCAAAACCTGTGGAACGAAATGAAAACAGTCCTAAGAGGAAGTTCATAGCTATAAGTGTCTACATTAAAACAAGCAAACAAAATGAAAAAAAAAACAACAAACAACAACAAAAACAGAGAGCTGAAGCCTGCGGGGTCTCCCAAAACAACAGAGGCTTTTTCTACTGCTCTTGCTTACTTACAACCAGGTGGTAAGGCCATACTGCTGGGACAGAGCCAGGAGCTTCTTCCCCACTGAGTAGCATCCATAGTTCTGGAGGGTGTGATGCAGGCTGTTAGGGGAGAGAAGTCATAAACAAGTACTCTTACCTAGCTATAGACTGTATGCTGTAACTCGGACCTTCAAGGCCAGATGTGCCCATTGGAACAAAAGTGTCATGGTGGTAACAGTGGGTGCAGGCAGCAAGCAACTGCTTTCTGATTGGATATGAGGTTCACTCCACCGGAAACAATATACGCTTGGTACTGTACATCTCATCAAAAGCCTAGGGTTGAGGAAGTCATAGGTCTTAGAGCGTAACTTAATACTGATGTTTTGCTAAATAAGTATGTTGTCAAACTACCATTCAAATAGTTATGTTTATACCCTTAGACTAGAACTGCTCTCAGCCTTGTTCAGGGAAGCTTCATTTTGAAACGAGCAATGGTTAATGCAGAGACTGGTAACTGGTCAGAGTGACCACCAAATACTCTGTCCTGAAATATAAGATATTTATATCACCTGTTCAAGACCCAGGGATCATCACAGAAGAGGAAGTGGAAGGAACAGTGTAAGAGGCGGAGGCTGGGAGGGGATGGCGTGAAACACTGTCTTCTGGTTATGGTGCAGCAATCATGAATACACAGCAATGATGGCGACTTGCACAGACCTGCACATCACAGACAAAGCATGAACACAGGACATGAAAGTTTGGGATCATCAGGAGTAAGGAATGGAGGTAACCATAAACATTGTATAAATGCATAGAATTATTTTTAAATTAAATCAAATTTAAAGTATTAGATCTCAAATAAATTGCTTAACATCTTAGGATTCACTTAGATAGCAACAAGCCAAAACCCAAATTAGTAGATGGAAAGAAATAATCAAGATTAAGGCAGAAATTACTGAACTGGAAATAACACATACAAGACTCAGTGAAAAATGGGTTGGTTCTTTGAAAAGATAAGGAGGATAGAAAAACTCTCAGCCAAATTAATCAAGACTCAAATTATATAAGACTCTGTACTGGCTGGCTTTGTGTGTCGACTTGACATAGGCTAGAGTTATCACAGAGAAAGGAGCTTCAGTTGAGGAAATGCCTCCATGAGATCCAGCTGTAAGGCATTTTCTCAATTAGTGATCAAGCAGGGAGGGCCCCTTGTAGGTGGTGCCATCTCTGGGCTGGTAGTCTTGGTTCTATAAGAGAGCAAGCTGAGCAAGTCAGGGGAAGCAAGCCAGTAAGTAACATCCCTCCATGGCCTCTGCATCAGCTCCTGCTTCCTGACTTGCTTGAGTTCCTGCCCTGACTTCCTTTGGTGATGAACAGCAGTATGGAAGTGTAAGCCAAATAAACCCTTTCCTCCCCAACTTGCTTCTTGGTCATGATATTTGTGCAGGAGAAGAAACCCTGACTAAGACAAACTCAAATTAATAAAATCAGAGGTGGAGATAGGTATATTATGACAAATGTTAATAAAATTCAGAAAATCATATGGGCATAACTTGGAGATTTATACTCCACTAAACTTGGAAATATAAAAAGAAATGAATTAATTTCTAGACGCATATGGCTGACTAAAATCGAACTGGTACAAGCTAAACAACTTATTGAGATTTATAACAAGAAATGAGATTGAAGCAGTAATTTTAAAATTTCCTGACTAAAAAAACCACACACACACACACACACACACACACAAACCCAAACCAAACCAAACCAAAACAAATAAAAAAAAAAAACCCTCTAGACCCTTATGGATTCACTGCTGAATTTTACAAGACCCTCAGTGAAAACCTAATAGTGATTTCCAAACAATTTCATAACATAGGAAAAGAAGGCATTCTGCCAAATTCTTTCACAAAGTCAGTATTACCCCAGACTAAAACCAAATAAAGTAAAAGGGAAATGGAGGGAGGGGGAGAGAGGGGGAGAGTGGAAGAGAGAGAGGGATAGAGGGAAGGGGCAATAAATTATAGACTAGTCCTTGTGGTGAAAACAGATGTACAACTTCCCAATAAAATACTTGCAAATTGAATTCAAGAATACATTAAAAAATCACTCATAATGATTAAATGAACTCCATTCCAGAGATGGATGGATGGATCAACATATAAAAATCAGAGTACTACATCACATAAACAGACTCAAGGACAGAAACCACGTGATCATCTTTACAAAGATACCAAAAATACACTGGAGAAAAGGGCAGCTTCTTCAATGCGGAATTGACAAAATCTAATATATTTTCATGTCAAAAGCTCTGACTGTACTAGAAATAGAAAGCGCAGAGCCCAACATAATAAAAGCTTATATGGCAAACCTATAACCATCATTATACTAAATGGAGAGAAGTCAAAACATTTTAACCCAAATCAGGAAATAGGCAAGGATGTCCACTTTCCCCAGTCTTGATACAGTACTGGAAGTCTTCACTGGATCTTCTGTTGTTTGGGGATCACAGAACATGGAACTTAAAAGTCAAGGCTCTGTAGAGAATAAAACATGATGAAAGAGCTCACTTACGAGATAATATCCAAATCCCATGGCAATGAACACAGGAGGGAAAGAAACTAGACATGCTGGAGTGTAGAGGAAGTGGGAAGAGAAGGAGGATGATGGGAGGAGGAAGAGGAGAGGAGCAGGAGAAGGAGGAGGAGCAGGAGGAGGAGCAGGAGGAGGAGGAGGGGCAGGAGGAAGAGAAGGAGGATGAAGAGGAGGAGGAGAAGGAAGAAGAGGGGAGGAGGAGGAAGAGGAGGAGGAGGAGGAGGAGGAGGAGGAGGAGGAGGAGGAGGAGGAGGAGGAGGAGGAGGAGGAATACCTAGAAGGAAGAATGGACAGCATAGGGAAAATTGACTAGGTTCAAAACAGTCCTTAAAGAGCAGACAATTCTCCATAGGACTGACTTAGAGAAAGCTCTCTTGACTGTTAACAGAGCTATAAAAGAGTGGTGTATTCCTACCTGTCTTCCCTCTGTGTCACTTCACCTGCATGCCTCACGGGTGAATATGTGTAATTGCGAGCTATGTAATAGAGTTTGGATGTATTTCCACTTTGCTAATGCCTGGTTGACTCAACGCCTTGAATGCTGTTGACTGCAATAGCAATGCGCCTGTGTCAGATGCTACCCCCTGCGGCTGGGCTGAGCGACTTCTCTGGTATGTTTATGTTGCTTCACGGCAGCTGCTTAGAAAACCTGTCAGAACAAGTTCTCTTCCTCAGGTATGCCACACATCTTCTGCCCCAACACTACTAATACCCCTGCTGTTTATCGTCCCAAAGTTTTCTTCCTCATCTCTAGCTCTCAAAGCCCTACCTAAAATTCCCTTAGAATCTAGTTCTATGCTCTCGATTCAACCCGGACATCCCTCAAAGTATCACCGTTTGACCTTTCTCAAGGTCATAACAAATTCTGAAAAAAAAAAAAAGAAGTTAATAATAGCAAATCTATATCAACAAATAAAACAAGATACTTGATAAATAGTATTTACTAGAAATTCCACATGAAATCTCATCGCAAAGGCAGCAAATGTGCTATGATACAATAGAAATGTGAGCCTGGTGACTCATTGGTATAATTTCAGCACTTGGGAAGCTGAGGCAGGAGGATGGCAACAAATTTAAGGTCAATCTGCCCTACGTAGTGGATTCTGGGACAACCTGGGATGTAGAGCAAGACTCTCAAACAGCACAAATGGAAAGAAAAAAATAATAAAAAGAGAAGGCTAGAAATGTATTCATATTAACACATAAGACGTATGCAAAGAAGTTAAAATTTTGCTGATGGTTTAAAAGGGATCTGGGCCAGGCATGGTGGCACACGCCTTTAATCCCAGCACTTGGGAGGCAGAGGCAAGCAAATTTCTGAGTTTGAGGCCAGCCTGGCCTACAGAGTGAGTTCCAGGACAGCCAGGGCTATATAGAAAAACCCTGTCTCGAGAAACCAAAAAAAAGAAAGGGTGGGGTGGGGATCTGGGTAGAGAGATTAATTTAAAGTAATTCTTACACTCAAAAAAAATAATGAGTGAACTCTATACTGTTATTATTATCTTTTTTTAAAATACAATTATCTGAGAGCTCTGACCCTGCAGTATCAAAGCACTCAAGCCCACTATGATACAGGAGTAGTAGACGATTTGAGGCAAGAGCCTGCACTTTTCTGGGAGAGTTATAAGTGGATGAATTTGCTGTTGCAGAAAGGCATTGTCAAGCCACAGAACAAAAGCCTTCTTGTATCAATGCCAAGTTGGTCAGACAGGCTGGAGGGGAGGACAGCAAGCCCAGAAAGAGCTCATGGAGATGAGGGCAAGAATGATGGCAGGGAAGATGTCAGCCAGAGGGGAAGGAAGATGCCCCAAAATGCTAGATGGTCAGCTAGCTAAGAAAATAAGATTAAAACAGTCCTCAGGTCATAAAACTAATTGACCGGTAAGTGAAAGATTTAAATGTGGAAGATGAGACTCTAAGACTTTTGGAAGAGCATCTGAAAACACTTCTGTGACTGCGGGGTACAAAGTCTTCTTTCTGAAAGCGCTAATCATAAGAAAAGCACCAACGGATTCAACAATACGGAGTGAACAACACAAACATCCATGGAGGAAGCTGTCAACCACACAAGTGATGGACAGATTAGCATCCAGGAGAGACTTACAGATCAACAGACAAAAGGTCAACAATTCAGCAAGAAAAATGGGCAAGAGGCTTGAGCAGATTCTGGTCAGGCCACAGAAATAAAACTCCTCAGAGACGAAGGAAGCGCTGAAGACTGTGGGCTGCTGTGGACATCAGTGGTGGGGTACTCAACCAGCGTGAAGTTCTGGGTCCAGTCCACACTGCTATATAAGTGGAGGGAGGGAGAGAAGAAGAGAAGGAGGGAGAGAGGGTGAGAAGAGGAGGGGGGAATTCAATTTTTTAACCTCCTGAGGTTTCATAGAAATACAGTTAAAATTAGAAAATTGACTAGCACACATCCATTAGAAAACTGAACTTTTGAAGTCAGTTTTAAGTAGTGGTGGGTGAAGAGTATGCTCAACTAATGTAAAATAGTGCCAACACTTTGAAAATATAAGTGATTGAGAAAATTAAAGACAAGAGTACTCAACAACTATCAGATTCTGTTTATGTTCTATCAACACCTTTTTATGTTCTGGGGTTTCTTGGATCTACCCACCTGAAGAACATCAGAACATGCCATCCCCCCAAATGTCACTCTGACACGCTGATTCTTTTGAAGTGAAGATAACTGAGAGAAAAAAAATCCTGACAGAGCCCTTAGGAGGTCATGATAATGTAGGCCTGGAACTCTGCATCAGGAGGTGAGTATGTGTGTGTGCATGTGCACATGTATGTGTGTGTGTGTGGGGGAATCCTATGAGGGCTGGAGGTTTATGAAAGTCAGCCAAAGACTCCTCTTCCCATGTGGGGGATGGGCAGATGATGTAAATGACTGATGGATCAGGGAAAGGCAGTATAGGCATTTTGTTAAATGTGTAGGGGGTGGGGGTAGATGCGGATTTAGTTAACCAGCTATATTGCTTTTCTGTTGCTGTGATAAAATACCGTAACAAAAAGCAAGTTATAGGAGCAAGGGCTTGCTCTGCCTTCTAGTTGTCAAAGGGAATACAGTACAACAAAGTCACATCAGGGTAGGTATGACAAAGGAGCATAAGGCCATCCTGGCAGCGTGGAAAATAAATGACCACATCTCACCTGCTCACAGGAAGGAGAGAGAGACAGACAGACAGACAGACAGAACAAGAAGAAAGTAAAACCTCAAATTATACCCCCTACCTTTGTGACGCACCTCTTCTAGGAAGGCACCGGCATCTGCCTGCCCGCGTTACAAACCTGTTTGACTACTTACCTATGTACATATAATTGATTCAAGAATCAATATAAGTATAAGGCTGAAGAAATTACAATCAGAAGGCCTCTATAGCAATATCTCACCACACCCCATCTTCTCACAGGCACTGCTTAGGGAACAGTGCCTCAAATTCACCTGCAGGGCCTCACCCAACCGTCTTACATTTTGTGATCGACTCCCGTCGGTTCTGAAATTCTCAGGCTAAGCACTGGCTGGCTTCAGAAGCCTTGTGATATTTTGGTATTTCAGCTAAATACATGGTAGAGAAATGGAAACTCTAATAGAAAGTTGAAAGCCATTAGAAGAATTTAAAAATAATAGTAAACGTTCTCCGAGCACTCGGTATTGCAAGGCATGTTATAAGTATCTGTCGCTACGCTGGGATTTTGTTTTATTCTGCATAAGAGGCCAGGAAAATAGATCCGTGCTCCCATTCTGAGAGGGCGTAGCTCAGGTTAGCCACTTCAGACCTCGCTAACATCACGGTGTGCTGCTCACAGGTACATTTGTTCTTGGGTGACCATGATGGGACCATGAATAACTGCCCTGTGACTCCCACTCCTTATCAGCGTTGCAGACGACAGGGATGTCCGATACAACAGGGAGCAGACAAATTCAGCTGGGGATTTGGGACTTTCATTTGGGAAGGAGTGAACTGAAGAAGTCTAAGGTTTTCATATGAGCTTACTCCCTGCCTCCTGCTTTGGTTCAGGATGATCCTGAACATACCATGCATACGCAGAGTCTGAGGGTTCCACTCCTCCGGAGTCTCTGTCAAGTGCCATGGGGTTTTTCAAAGTAATGTAATGTGTTTGCTAAAACAAAAGGCCATAAGCTGGGTGGCATGCGGACAACAGAAACTGACTGCTCTCTTAGCTCTGGAGCTGGAAGTCTGGGGCCAGGCCGGAAGCAGGGTCAGGTTCTTAGGAGACTGCTGTCGCTGGCGGCACCTTGCCAGCTTCTGTTATGGTGACACTGTGGTAGAGAGAGGACAAGGCAGCAATTCCTTTCCTGAGGGTCCCACTCTCGGGTGAGGTCACCCAAAACCTCACTTTGGAATGAGATCATATTAGAAGATAAGATCTCAACATATTCATTTCTGGGTTATATACACGTTCACGCTACAACAGAAAAGTGACTATTTCCCCAAATAGATCATACAGTTTACAAAGCTGATAACCCTAAGGTAGCTAAGATGCAGGCACAATGGATGAGCATGGCTATTCTGGATGGCAACTTTGGCAAGAGCTATCAATTTTCAAAATGTGCCTATTACCTGGGGCTTGGTAATTTTGTTTCTAGAGATTTATCCAGCAGATACATTTCATACAGCTAAGCAAACATACCGAGCAGGGGTGCCTATTGTATGTTCTGCTTCCTTTAGTGCTATATTGTTTTATTTTATCATAGCAAAAAAAAAAAAAAAAAAAAAAAAAAACCAAGCCACGGCTGTGATCCCTGCTCTCTGGAGGCTAGGGTAGAGGCCTTGGGTCTGAGGCCAGCCTGAGCTACATAGTAAGAACCCGAGTCAAAACAAAACAGATAAGCAGAAGTAAAACAGTATAAGTGTTCACGAATGAAGCAATGATTAAACAAACTCTATTCATTCAATAGAATTATCTGTGCATGTGAGGTAGGACATGTCTGTGTGATTTTTTTTTTTTTATAAGAGGCTTCTATAAACAGCTTTTATGTGTAAATTGGTTACTGCCTCCTTTAGAAATATCTGAAATTTAACAGTGAGAAAGTTTAGGGGTTTTTTTTGTAATTTTGTTTTTAAAAAAGTAACATTTCTAATGTTTGTTTTGGTTTTTAGACAGAGTAGCCTAGATTGTGCTGGAACTCACAGCCAGTCTCCTGCCTCTGCTACTTGAATGTTGTTTGCAGTATGTCTCACCACGCCTAGCTCTCGTTTTTCAATTTAACTTGTTCTCTCTATAGCATATCTTGACTAAGCAAGCTATGTTTCCAGTCTACGGTCACCAAGGGAATGATCTCACGTTATACAAATATCCCTTGCTCATAAGATTCATGAGACTGCATGAGATGAACTGGTCTACTTATTTAAGATGATAAAGAGAGGTTAAATAGCATTTACTGTTATACAAATCGTGCAGCAAGGAGGACAGAGGGATAAATATCTTTAGTGTACAAGATGGCTTTGTAGTATTTCACTCAAAAAACTGTTTCAGTAAGATCGGTGTCAATGAGGACCCCTGGGGTTTAAGCCTTGGTTCAGAAGCAAGCCAGAGAAAGATGAATTACTCCTCCTACGTGTGTTTATAGTTTCTGTGCTTCACACGAGGACAGACAGAATCAGATTGTAGCCTTAAACAGCACACTAAGATCAAAGGCAGTAAGAATGAGGGTCAGGCAGGCTTTAAGGAAGTTGCTGGATGGTTTCGTTGCTGTTGTTATTTTGGTCTATTTCTGAGTTTTGATTTTGTTGTTTGTTTTTGAAACAGGGTCTCATGTAGTCTAGGCCAGCCTTGACCTCCTTCCTAAGGGTTGGGATGGAAGGCTTGGCCTACCATGGCCCAGCTGTTACATGGTTCTGTACAAAGTAAATGTCTTACCCTGTGAATTTTCCAGTAGGTCATCATTTTCTCCTCCTGTAGTAATTTCCCAACTTCCAGCTGATCTGTATCTGCCATTCATAAATAGAGCCTTTGGGGCTAGCATTCATGATTTGCTTCTAGGAGATGGGAGTCAATAGAAAATCAGCAGTTCAGTTACCATGGAGAGGTGAGGCCTTATATCCCTAGCAGCTGGGCAATTGGGGGGGCAAGAAGTTGGACCCAAGTGGCCATGCCCTTGCCTTAAAACCAGGAAGCCAATGAGGCCACACTCTCTGGTTACACTTGTGAATATCTCACTCAATGTTACAACCAAATAGTGTCACCTATAATTACATCACATTAAAAAAAAAATTGCTTCTGACAGCCTGATGATTTCTGGATTGTGTTCCTCAGTTTCTCACACAACTACACCGGCCTCACACATGTCTGTCCCTCTGAAGTTAGCATTCCTAAGGAATCCTGTGGACCTCTGTGAAGATCAGACGGGATAAGGCCCGCAACAGAAGAGCCAAAGTTTCCAAGTCCGGCTTAGTTCCTCCAAACCATTCTGCCCAAGTCGGGTACTGAGCGAGGCTTCAGAAAATGATCGATTTAAACCTGGGCTTTGCTCTCAGCGGTTGGCAGTTAGGTAAAATCCCATCGCATTTGAATCGTTCTAGGCTAGCAATTTGTTACCCTTTATCCTTTAGTGGGATCGACGAACAGGTGGCTTGCAGAAGATCACCCAGTATATTTAGCTTCTGAAATTTGAGCAACTCGAGATCTGATTGGTTGTTCCTCCCACATGATAAGTTGGGAGCGCCTGCACCCCGGTGGCTTTTGCCTGGGCGTCTCAGGAGGGGAGAGCGGGGAGAGGATTTGCTGCTGGCCAGGGTTATTCACATAGCTCGAAGGTAAGGACCATTTGTGTCTTCTTCTGGAGTGTTCTCCTGAGAGAATGTTCCATGATGTCCCTTGAACTAATTTTCAAAGTTTTGAGTCTCTAATTGGGGAAACAGGGGTGATCCGTGGCTAGGAGGACCCTATTAGTCATGCCTGACACAGAGCGTGGAGGATGTCCTGCCCTCTCCCGATATTGCTTGACCACGTTGGCTGTCTAACAGCAATTTTCTTTTTAATTTTTGTTGTTACCTATATTCCTATGAAGAAAGCTCTCTGGTCAGTGTTCCTATATTTATCCCACCATACAGAGCTTCCTTTGCCTCAGAAGGACCAGCAGTTTCGCTAGCTTAACAAAACCAGCCACCCAGGGTATTGGTTTACAGTCAAGCATCTCTGGAAGAGGACAGCTGCTCTCAGACATCATACAGCTTGTATGGGGTGGCCATTCTCTGGCGTCGGGCCGAAGGGCCTTCAGCCTTTCCCTAGTTCCTGAATTAGAAATCTAGGCCAAAGACTGGCAAGCTTATGTGTACTTCAAGCAATACTTTAATTCTTTTTCTTTCTTATTTTTCAGGCTTGAATAAGAGCTACAGAAAGGGAAGAATATCCGTGGAAGCCAATGGTTTTCCGGAAGAAAATAACCCCGTTGCCTTGAGGTTTCTACTTTTATTTCAAAATTTATGGGGAGATTTATTCTACATGTTCTAATATTAGATATACTTCATATGGCATTCTAGACCAAGGCAGAAAACGAAGTTAGCCTGCCTAGAGTTTGGGGGTTATGAGGCAAAACTCCAATTACTGAAAGCCACACTCAATTTTCTTTCGCTGAACATTTTGCTTGAAAAATATTTTCTGCCTAATGTTTGGTCATTTAAATCCCTTCTCTTGAGTCCAAACTGCGTTGTTTTCTTTTATAAAACTTGAATCGAGTAAATCCTGGATGGGTAGGCAGTGCTCAGGGTATACCGAAGGTAATCGGAGAGAAGATGGAAGCTTTGATTTGTAAGCTATTTTACATGTCCCTTAACCCACTATATATATATGTGTATGTGTATATATATATATATATATATATATATATATATATATACATGTATACATATTATATACATATAATATGTATACATGTATACATAACATATATGTATATACATATATATTAGTGTAGCGTGGGTTGGTTTTAAGTTTCTTTTATAGTATAAGAAAATACTAATATATTTTTCTTTGTATGGCATATGGAAAGTTTGTAGGTGCCACTACTACTCTGGAAAAATGGCGGATGAGGAAGAGTATGAGGAAGTGATAGAGGTAAGAAGAGTGGTGCCCCTCCGCCAGCAAAACACTCTATGAGGTGACAGCTGGAGCCGGGGGGTCAATCAGTCACTGGAAAATCACATCATCTATTATAACATCCCAAAGAGTCACCCTCAAAGTACAAAGAAGGCATGTGTCATGTTCCGTTTCACACAACTATGAGTCCTGGAAGTGAAAGGGAATGTTGCTACTTCCCAGTTTTACTTTTTCTTAAACTCGCAAAAAAACCAAACAACACAACAAACAAAAGCCAAGGTGTGGGTGCAGATAGGTTTTTACTTTACCTTTTAAAGGGATTGCTTTCCCACCTCCCAACCCCAGCAATCAAAGGGCCCTAGGCGCGCCTCCCAGCACCTGCACCAAGACAGAAGGAATCTGCTTCAACTAGATGAATTGCATAGGGGAGGTATTACACACAGGAGGAGCCATCTATGAGCCGCTTTGTGTGTGTGTGTGTGTGTGTGTACGACCACGATTTCACTGATACACATGTGAGCCCATGAAGGTCACAGAGACAGCTGGAGCCACTTTCCCACCAACTCCATCATACTTAAGTAAACAGGATGAGCTTTTTGAATCTTGACTGAGAACTAAGACTACAGGCGGCTCTCTTGAAAACGTCCTCCCAAGTCATTGGTGGCCTCCTGGACGTTTTGCAGAACTAATGTGTACTTTCTGTTAGTATCACATTGTTGTAATCTCAGTGTTCCTTTTCCTTAACAGCTCTTGCCTTTAGCTTTGTCTTCAAGAACAGAATCCCAAAGGCTCAAGGCTAATCTGTGTGAATATATTGCTATGAAATCCAAAGTGCCTAAAAAGTTCCAATTAACAATGATCTAAACAGATGAAAATCTGTTGTTGTTTTTTTTTTTTTTAAATGATTGAAATTAACTAGAAGAGCTGTCCCAAACAAAACTCTGGATAAAGGTGCCAAAATTTATACTTGCTAATCAATCTTTATTTAGGCAAAGAAAAAATTTTATTTTATAAATAAAATTACCATTATTACTGAAGTTGTATCTGACAGAGGCAGTGTGAACCTCTCTGCCTCCTAGGTTGGTGGCTGCAGCTTCTCATGGATTGCACCATCACTAATGAACACATTAAAGTAAGTTCTGAGAAGTCAGAACTATCCCTATTAAATAAGCATACTATAAATTAATAGTCATGATTAATTTCTTTCCTGTTATGATGATCAAAGGAACACTTTCAAGCCTCCAGTCAGACTACCCCTTAGCCTTTAAGTGTTTGCGTAAAGTGTTTAAGGGCATTGTGTTAGCCTTGATTGAGCCAGCTCGCCACGACCCTGGAAGGGGCTATTTTAGGCATTCCATCCATCCTTGCTCTCTTGTTCCCATTCCTGCTTGTGGTCTGACTAGCACATACTAACTAATAGATGGCCTGTCGGGGAGCGTTGAACTCCAGTCTCTTTGGTCTCACAAAAGATCACAAGCATTGGGTGGTTGCAGATCCAAGAGGGATTGGCTCAAAAAGAGTAGTAACCAGTCTCAAATCCATGGCTCTTGGGGATCTTGGATAGCTGAAATAAAATTTTGCTGGCACTGTCTATATGGACTGAAATGAAGAAGGAGAAGGGAGCAGTCACATACTGCCTGATTAGCAGAATAACTCTAAAAGCATGAGGTTTGGCATTCAAGTTAATGCCAAGCACTTGGACGATGTTGTGGTTTTTTGTGAGTTTACTCTTCCAAGACAGATTTCCCCATTGTGAGATCCCAGAAAAGGTGAAACCACGTTGCTCACAAAAGCTGCTTTTACTGGGATGTTCAGAAAATCTAAAATCGATGGGAATCATCCATTGCAGTTTTAATATTTCTTTGCAGGCTACTCAGGCTCTGTGTGACCAATGGAGTAGCTCCGTCTGACCTCAGTGCTACTTAAAGTGTCTAAATGGCCTTTGTCCTGTGCCCAAGTCACAGGGTTAAAGAGCTCACCTCTGTCCTGAGAGCACATGGCACCTATTACTATCTATAAAGACGTATGCACACAAAAATTAAATTTTAAATGGAAAAGAAGTACAAATGTAAGGAACGTTAAGTGAGCTTTATATAGTTACAACCAGCTCAGCTGGCCTGGGGCAAGGAGAGCTTACTGAACTAAGGGCAGGAGGAAGTAGGGCACTGAGGAGAATTTTGCATCAGTGTACCCCCGCCCCAAAAGCTTCCACGTCAGAAATATAAGAAAATCAGCATAAAATTCCATGTGTTTTTTTTTTTTTTTTTTCTGATTGAGAAAATGAGCCAAGTGCTTCCTTTTCATCCCTCTGTTGAATGTGTAGACCCACAGAAGCCGTGCCTGCTGTTGGCCCAGCAGCACTGGATGAGGCTGGGGCAGGATTCCACTCTCCTTAGGTACCAGAGACAAAATGTCAGCCAGTTCCTCTCTGCATCTATTTATTCCGCATGATGTCAGAGAACAAAACTGGAGTGGGTTTCAGATCCAGGCTGCAGGCCCAGTGGCAGACTGCAGCCTCACTTCCCGAAGTCCCCTGAGGTGCCTTTTCTTTCCCTTTCTTCCCATGACCTACACCAACTGAACCTCAGCAGCCTCCCTTCCCCCATAGATATGCTACCCCAGTTAAGCTAGTGAAATCACCTGGCATTTCAGCAGAGGCAGGCGGGCGAGTGCCGAGTGGGATGTAGGCTATACTGTATTGAAAAAGAGGCAGCCACCACTCCAGATTACTTACTCTTAGTAATCCAGGGGAGATGGGAATAACAGAGGGGAATATTAGTAGACATTTGCTCACAGGGGGTTTGTGTTTTGTTTTATAATCAGTAGCAGTGAGTCCTGTAGTAGCTTCCCTTTGTATGCACAGCACCCTGAGTCCTCTTCAAGCAGATTCTCTTAGATATGGGGGCTGGTGAGGTTTTGTCCACCTGGGGAGAGGGAACCTCAGCTGAGGAATTGCCTCTATCAGATTGGTTAGTACGAAAGCCTGCGGGGCATTTTTGATTAATGATCAACGTGGAAGGACCTAGCCCACTGTGGACAGAGCCATTCCTGGGTGGGTGGTCCTGACTTGTAAAAGCAAAAAGCCTGGAGGCATCGGTGAGAGCAAACCAGTAAGCAGCTTTGTTCCTCCATGGCTCCTGCCTCTACTCCCAATTGAGTTCCTGCCTGCCCTGACTTCCCTGGCTGGGACTGTCATGGGACATGGAAGCCGAATGAATCCTTTCTATCCTAAGTTGCTTTTAGTCATGGTGTTTTCTCACGGCAACAGGAAGCAAACTGGGACAGAAATTCTAAGGGGCAAATGTTTCTTGCCCCAGGAGAAGAGCTTCCAGTGACCAAGAGGCACCTCAGACCCCTTCACCTTGCTGGACAGTGTGCAACGTCTTGCTAGATCTGATGTGCACATTTTAGCTCTCCTCGAACTTCCTAAGTGAAAATGGGTCCTAGAATAGGAACAGGCCATTACCTCCTTCCTCCCTGCAGACATCCCACATCAACTCAGTCACGGAAGCAAGCTCATAGGTTCAGTGGTGGCAGGGGAGGGCTGGCTGCTGGCTGCTCTACTTGTCTCATAGACATTCCTGTGCTCTGTTTACAGTACTACACAGAGGAGACCGTTTACGAGGAGGTGCCAGGAGAGGTAAGACTCAGCCCATACTTGCATGAACTGATTCTCCTTAGAGAGAGCCTCTTTCTTCCTTCAGAGACAGAAAGATGGAGAAAGGGAGTCTCTTTAGGGTGCTCACTCTCCAGTGCCCAGACGTTGGTATTAAAAGACCATACTCCACATTTGATAGGCTAATTCACATGTTTTTAATGCTCTGCTTAGCTCAGATGGCTAGAAAGGGTTCCCTACTGCTCGTGTGGCATGGTTTTCTTGTGTATAGATAAGTTTGAATGAAGGCCATGTCAGTGACTGCCTTCTCACCTACATTGTCACGTGAGGGATGCCTAGGACTTGTGATTGGCACAGTCCTGTAAAGATGTAACTTGTAGGGTTAAGTCCCTGCCACCAGGGATGGTACTCCTGAGAATTCCAGGAAAAGGCTTTTATTTTTTTGGCAGCAATCCCAAGTTGGATATCCCCCTGCCTGGTCCTTTACTTTCTGCATGGAGTTGTTTCTCCTTGAGTGTGACACATAACTAATCAAAGCAGCACACTGTGACGCTTGTGCAAAGAGGCTGGATCAAAGCTGACCTTGGTGGTTTGATTGGACGCCCAGGCATCCTTGAGTAATAATAGGCAGAGTTTAGCCAATTAACAGTGGGGCTTGTCAGATTTACAGTCGCCTTGGCCGATTTCTCTTCCTCCTGCTGATGCTAGAATTCTGCTTTGGACTGGAGATCTTTGCCTTGAAGGACATGATCTTCCACGGGTGAAGGCTCTGCTGCTTACCCTCTTCCCCTGTGTACCTTACTTCTAACCTTGAACTACATTGCGACTTTGAATCTTAGCGATTCCACCGCAGCCTGCTGTAAGAAACAATGGCTTCCCAGCTAATGCTTAGCTAAGACTGTTGAGAGGATACTTGTCCACTATGTCACCACCATTGTTCTGGTCCCCGGCATGAATGGCGGTCTAGTTCAGATTAATGAACTAAGTCAAAAGAATAATACCAATACTTATGTGATTCATTTTTTAAGGTTTTGGTCCCCCCATCCCGTGATATATAGAATGACTAAATGCCTACAGGAATTGCAACTGTCTTTCTTATTCACTTAAAAGTTGTACCAAGAATTTCAGCTTTATTTTTAACAGCCATTCATTTCCATGTCTCCTTTGCTTTTTCTTGATCTAAACCACTTGAAAAGATTCTTATTATTTTGTTTTATTTTGACGGTGCTGGAGGTGGAACATACAATCTTGTGCATGCTAAGCAAGGGCTCTACCATTGAGCTACAGCCTCAGCCCTCACTTAAGAAAGACATGATTAAGACTTTCTGTTTTGTTTTTTTTAAATATTCCCTTAAGGTGTTTAATGAGATCTCTGAAAATACAGGTTACAGGTGATGCCACAGTCAATATCCAGGCTGTACATGGTCTGTGTCTTCATATGGAAGTATGAATGTAATATGCATCTTCCTGCTTTGGTTTGGTTTGTATATGGAAAAGGAGCACCGGGGATGTCAGAATGACTGAAATTAGAACATTATACACCAAGGTCACTGTATTAGTTTTTACTTCATAGCCACATGTTTTATTTTCAGACAATTACAGAAGTCTATGAAACCACAACGACAAGGACATCGGACTATGGCCAATCAGAAACTTCCACACCAGCGCTGGTACAGCCACAACCAGCAAAACCGGTGGAGCGGAAGAAGGTCATCCGAAAGAAGGTGGACTCGTCTAAGTTCATGACCCCCTACATTCAACACAGTCAGAAAATGCAGGATCTTTTCAGCCCAGTAAGTCTTAAGCGCCACCTCCTATGCGGTTGTATGACTGGGAAGTTACTGATCAGTTTTGTAGAAATGTGTCTTGTATGTGTGACTCTGGATTTTTTTTTGAGTAGCTCATCCAAGCCATTGCAACATCAGGATGAACCCTTGTTGTTACCACAAGATGACACGGGAGTTAACTGTAAAACCTGTGTTGCATAGCCAGTCCAGAGCAATGACAACAGAAACATGAATATTTTATTTCTTTACTTATTTACTAGAAGTCTGTTCATAGAAGCTGAGTTGTACAGTTAAACTGTGTGAGTGCAAGAGTCAATGGCATGAATGATTATAAAATGGCATCAAGAAGAACTTGTGATTCAGAAAACCAAGATCAGACTGAACTCATTTGAAAATGAGCATCAGAGTGTTTAAGGGTAACCCAGAACCATGAGTTTTCTGGAGAGCTACACAGCCAATTTACCTACAAGATTTAAAACTACTGGTGCTCAGGGCATTCCTGTTTAATGTTCTGAGGCTCAGTCTGGTACAAAAGGAGTCTTCAAAGCTGCCAGATGTCCTCACATGTACCCCGGACTGAGGATGATTGAAGAGTCAATGGTCTCTGCTTCTTACAGTCCCACCACAGTCCTGTAATGTGCAGTGCCTGCCAGTACAAAGCTACACCTATTTCAGTAGATCTGACTTGTTGATTTCCATGTCGGGCTAAGAGCTCTCTAGGGAGCTTGATTCTGTGTGGTCTAGATGCTTGAAGAGATATGCTGTAGTTCAGGGGGACATCACATTATGTGGACCGAAACCAATTCCTAAAGCTTCTATGTGTGACTGGCCTCTAAAGATTCGAGTTTGGTTGTATTAATTCCTGGAGATTATCAAGTACATTTCTAATTTGGATCCTTGAATGATCTACCATGAAGGATTCCAAACAAGACTTTCTTGCTTCCTTCTCTCTGCAGTGTTCAATAAAGACAAAATTATCTCATTAATTCATTGCCATATAATCTCACTAATTTGGACATTAGGAACCTGGAATTTTTGATATTCTGAGTGGAGTGCTGGCAACCCCCCACAGACTGCCAGTGGCTGATGTCTAAATCGGCAGTGTAATTTAAATTGCTGACTATTCAAGAATATTCTTTGAGGGCCTTGATAGTTATAAACGATGCATATTATTACTAAAGCAAGGATCTACAGAATAGCTAGCAGAAATAATAACTTTGCATATCATTATAAAATAGTCCATAATTCAGGCTTCCCATTAATTCAGCTGGCACCACGGCTTTGTAACCACAGCAGTTCAGCTGCAGCTTCTAAAGTGAGTCTGTCTGCATTGTATCAGCAATTAAATCTTTTTAGGCCTAAGTCATTTTCTAGAATAATCTATATTCAGGCTTTTGTATATGTGTGCAACCAAAAAAAAATCAAGAGATTATTTTTGAGCATATCCAAGACAATTGTTTGTAACAACTCTCTAGGAGCCTATCCTGTTTAGGAGGAACAATTTACAAATCTATTTTAGGTTTTGCTGAGAAGGCATGGGACAGAATGGAAGCTGTCGCAACTGATAATTGTTATTCCTTAAAGGATTTAAAAAAAAAAATCAGATGAGGATGTGTGTGCTGCCTGAACTTACTGATGCTGTCTGGTCACGTTCCAGGCTAATATCTAGTATTCTTTTCAGAATAAATACAAAGAGAACTATGAGAAAGCAAAGGGACAGCCATACGCCATCACAAGCGATACTCCAGAACTTCGCAGAATCAAGAAAGTCCAGGATCAACTCAGTGAGGTGGGCTTCATTCCTCAAGTAAAGGAGGGGGCATTGTGTAAATATGCCTGGCTCTGGATCCTGGAGGCTCTAAGCATAGGGGGAATAAGGAGACAAATCATTCTGAGCTAGTTCAGACATCTAGATATGGCATTAGCCATGAATCATGTCTGTTCCGAATGAATCCAGGGAAACTTTGGAAAACTTGGCTTAGCAATCAAAAAGGAGACTATCTTCCAACTATATTTTGAATTGACAGTGTTCCTCCACGTGGAATACAGTGAGGCTGAGAAGCCCCAGGCTGGAAGTTCAACCAGCAGAGCAGACAAGTAGTAGCTGCAGGTCCTCTGTGAATCTTCCTAGCTAAAATTCAGGATCTCTGCTTTGTGATGCAAGCATACAGTCTTTGGCTTATCAGAGCCTTAGATGTGTGTCCATGCTGGTTGTGAAGGTCAGGCATGTGTTGTTTTTGCAGGTTAAGTATCGAATGGATGGAGATGTTGCTAAAACTATCTGTCATGTGGATGAAAAAGCAAAAGATATTGAACATGCTAAGAAAGTGTCGCAGCAAGTCAGCAAGGTAAGGTCATGTTGATGGGTGGCCCTGGGGTGGCCATCAGCATGCATAACGCCCATTTCTGTGTGGATTGAGGGACACAATCCTGCTCACAGATAATGTGAGCTGGATGTTTACACGGAACAGCAGGCTCCACAGACGACTGAAGGGGCCTGTAGATTGCTGTGGGTGGATTGAAGATTTCTTGACTTGCCTGAAGAGGCATTTGCTACTCTAATGGGGGAGGGGGTGGGATGCTGCAAAAGTACAGTCCTGATATCTTGTCTACATGTTTGTTTATTTATTCACTGCAAGATAAAAGCCAAGATTTTATTTGCTGTTTAAACTTTAAAATAGATTTATAAGTTATCAGATGTTGGCACTGAAATTCAGAAATTTTCTTTCTCTTTTTCATCATTCTTTTTTGAGTATTCCTTTTTCATTCATTAATTATTTTTTAAAATTTTTCCCTCATACATTCCATCCTGACTACAGTCTCCCCTCCCTCCACTCCTCCATTTCCCTTCCAAAAAGGAGCAGGCCATCTTGTTTGTTTTTAAAGTGGGGGGGGGGGGTTAGAAAGCAAAAGTTTTATGAGAAATTTCCAAATTCAAATGTGGGCAGCTAATTAAAGAGTTCTAGAATATCATGTAAGTCAAAAGAAAACTGAATTAATTAGCTTATTGAAATCTTTGAAAGTAATTGAAAATCAGAATCAGAGGGTATAGTTGTTGTTTAGCAAAAGCTTACCAGTGCTTTCCTGGTTGTGTGCAGCCAACTTCACTGTTCTGTCAAGCCAGAGTTGTCCATCTGTTTTCTCTCTAGGTTTTATACAAGCAGAACTGGGAAGACACCAAGGATAAGTACCTGCTTCCCCCTGATGCCCCTGAACTTGTCCAAGCTGTCAAGAACACAGCCATGTTCAGTAAGGTGAGGAGGTCTAGCTCTGTTTAATATCCCATGGCATACTTCGAGCCATAGCTGCTGAACTTTCAACAACTTGTGTTTCTGCAAGTAGCCTCAGGACCTATGTGGGACTATAGCTTGACCAGGAGGACCCTTAGACCCTGTTGAGGAGCATGCTTGGGTAGAGTGGCTGAAAGTCCCTGGAGAACCTGTGGGTGAGAACAACCTGTGGGTGGGAACATAGCATGGAGAGAATTAAGACACACAGGGAACTGATTAAGAAGTTGACCAAGCAGTGGTTGGTTGGTTTATTTGTTTAAATTGTTAGCTTTTCTTTGGGTATCCCTGACTGTCACACTAATTAGAAGTTTGTTTTATGATAGAAATTGGTTTGTTTTATGATAGAACTTCCCTGTCCCTTAGGCAGGAGGCAGGTAAAACCATAGATAGTAGACAACATCTAAAAATAAGATTTTTTAGAAGCAGGACAATCTACTAACAAAAATAAATAATGTGGTCCGAATGGAGGAGGGAGGTTGTCTGTGACTTTCCCTGACCTCGGCTCTCACCTTGCCCTTTGTGCCTCATGTCATCAATGGAGAGCAAATGATGTATTTCATGCATTGCTTGTTTTCTCATCGCTTCTTGCTCTTCTCTGATTTAGAAACTGTACACTGAAGACTGGGAAGCCGACAAAGCGTTGTTTTATCCCTATAATGACAGTCCGGAGCTGAGGAGGGTCGCCCAGGCCCAGAAAGCACTTAGTGATGTAAGTGAAATACACTGGGTACCTTCTGAATGTGGGGTCGAGAAGGCCTGGGCCACGTCTTTAGGTCCTTAAGAAAGATTCAAAGTCATTATTACACAGGACTACATCTACAGTCAAAATGTATAATGTGTATTTACCTCAGCTATAATTTATACTTTATATCAGATATAATTTAACCCAACCCCTTCTTCCTTTATGTGAGGGACCTAAGCTCATACCAGTAGTGGCAGAGTCTAGCCTTAAACCCCAAGACTAATGTTCTTCCCACCAAACCATATATCATTTTCTCCCTTGGCTCGGACAAAGTTGTCTTGTGGTGATTGAGGAGTGGCATTTTTTTAAAACAGCCATTGGAGTCACATCCCTCCCTTTGAAAATTTACTAAGGGAACACAGTCACTTCGGAGTATTTATCTCTGTCCCACCATCCACCATCCCCTGAATGGGATGTTTCTCTCTTCTGCCTGGAGACTTTTGACACCTGGTTGCACAGTTTATCCCACTGATAGAGAGAGAGCCTGGAAATACTTTATGTAAGGGCTATTTTCAGAGTTAGTAAAAAAAGAAAAAATCAGCAGGCCACTTGCCAGGATTTTTATGTCCTAGGTCTTGAAAATAGTATACTAGAGGAACTTTAAAAGACCTTAAAATCTTCAGCACTGGAACCAACCACAACAGAGTCCCATACCCTTGTTTTGAGTTTTGTTTTGTTTTTTCCTTCTTGGGTTTACTGGAAGTCTTCTAGATTACAAAAGATCCAGGCTTTGGCAGATAACTATATTATGAAATGGCCTGTTACCTGGTATTCAGTTGTCATCCAGAAGAACTCAATGCAGACTTAACAAAGCAGTTGAGACTTACACGAGATTTATTTCCAGTAGATGCTAGGATCCGGGATGGATTGCAAATTTTAATGGATTTGTTTTGACCCAACTTTTGATTAAAATTCAACTCATATAAGTTCATACTTCCATAGGGCAGGTTAGGAAAGAAATCAAAATGGGACTTTGAAGTCACCTAACACACCGTACCAATTTTAAAATATATATGCACTTCCTGCTTCTCTTTTAGGATAAAAATTGGGGGTTTGTATCTCACTAATTCACAATTTTGTGATGGGGTCATCATATTCTGGCTGATGAAAAACTTACAATGGTATCTGTGGTTTTAAATGCAATGAGTGAATGGACTGTATAGCAAAAAAATAATAAAATAAATGAACAAATAGTAAATAGCAAGTAGGTAGCAAGACATCAACGTGGGTGCTGACAACACAGAGCAGGAATGACTGAAGAAACCTTCTGAAGCAGTTTTGCTGGGTTCCCGATGGAGAGTTACAGGCAGAATGTCTCCCCTGTGGATGAGCTCCTAGCTTCCTGTTCCCACTGCAGGCATATCATGCCGTGCCATAAGTAACAGCCACCGTGGTTGGAAATGGATTACCTTCTGTCTGTTCAGAAGGAAGCTGTTTGATGTTCTGTTTTCTTGTCACAGTGTCAAGGGCTATCCTGTCCCTGGACAAGGAATCTCAGAGGACATGAGATAAATGCTCTTAAGTGCAAGACAAGCCTTGTTCATAATACAGGTCCTTATCAAGTAATAAATATCTATTCATTGGAAGTTTATTATAAATGAATTTATAGCAGAATATGAAAGTTCATCCTTTTCCTTTAAAATATCATACTGGCAGGATAAAAGTATTATATGGCAAATAAAAATAAAAATGACCAGAAATGTCTGATTATTGCTATGAGAAAGGTCACACAGAAGAAATGTTAGAAACCTGGGTGATAATGAAGAAAGACATTTCAGGTTCAGGAACCACTTAATCAAAGGGAAAGGGCCACTTGAGTCTGGGATGTTAGAGAACAATGGAAGTGGGTGCCTCCTTTGTAGGGTTCTTAGTAAATTGCTAGAGCAGGACCCTACGGATTAGACTGATGTACAAGTCTGGGCAGTAAGTCAACATGAGGTGCGAGTGAGGACAACAGGCCAATGAGAGTAGAGTCTGAAGAAACTCTTGACAGATAGACCAAGGGAAAACTCGAACTTGGGAGTATTCATAGAACTCTAATTAGGCAGTGTAGATGGAGCAAAGGGAAAGACAGGAATCATAAGATACTAAATATTAGGTGTTAATGACAGTGGATATTGGAGACAAAGGAGAGAACAAAGCCATGGGAAAGTTTATTACCACATAACGTATGTGCTTAAACATATGTATTATGGAGAAAGAAAAAGACATGAAACGCTAGGGAAAGGGTTTGGATCGAGGCATTCTATGGATAACGTAGACGTTGAGGCTGTGAAATCCTCATAGACATGAGATCAGGATAAGAACTTAATGTTTAAAACTCACCAGGGTAATTGTGATAGCTGAAGACAAGAAACTTAGGAGGCAAGCGACAGAATAACAGTCAAGGACAGAGTCCTGGAGGACACTCGACTGCAGGACACCTAGAAAGGAGCCAGCATACGACGAGGGGACAGAGAAGCTGAATGGGGAGTCTGGAAATGCCATGTCATGTAGGCACAGGGAGAGTTGTCCAAGCAGACCCTGTCTGCACACTTCCCCTGTCCCATAAAACAATGACTTAAGAAATGTCTCCATACCACTAAAAGTTGGCTGTGCCTTTGAGATATCGCAAAAATGAACACAAGAAAGAAGTTACAAGAACGAACTGAAAATCTCCACTCTGACTCTGCAGTTAGGAGACAGCTTTATTTTTATTGCTGACCAAGTACGCACCAAGTATCATATTACTAGTATGGCTATTAATACTATTGTTAGCAACATGAGCTTTACAGTCTCTAGCTCAGAGCTGTTGTCTACAGAACATATTCCTGTGTGGGCACGTAGCCTTCAAGCCGGGCCTTATATTAGTCACTCTTGTTCTCTCTCTCTACCTTATTTCTGCATCTTATTAAATACTATTTACCATGTTTGGATTAAATATGTCTTTAAACAGATCTGGAGCACAGAATTCTAACCAGACAGAACTCTGAGCACTGATTCTGAAAAATAGAGACTTGGTGATCTGATTTCTCAGGAACTTTTTGACGGGTTGTCACACTTGATAAGCATTTCTCCTGTTTGAATGCTACTTTCTCCCTATGGACTTAGAAGTCATGGAAAATTCTGCTTTCCCTTTCCCTAAAATAAAGTTTTTATGTACTTAAGTTAAGCAGGGGCATGTATACCTATTATCTACTTTTTTTTTTTTTTTAAAGAAAAGTCTTTTATATCCCAGTTAACTGTACTAAGTTGATTTTATTTATTTATTTGTTTATATTAGATATTTTCTTTATTTACATTTCAAATGTTATCCCCTTTCCTGGTTTCCCCTCCAAAAACATCCTATCCCNTCCCCGCTCCCCCTGCTCCACAACCCACCCACTCCTGGACCTGGCATTCCCCTATACTGGGGCATAGAACCTTCACAGGACCAAGGGCCTCTCTTCCCATTGATGACCAACTAGGCTATCCTCTGCTACATATGCAGCTGGAGCCATGAGTCCCACCATGTGTTTTCTGTGGTTCGTGGTTTAGTCCCAGGGAGCTCTGGGGGTACTGGTTAGTTCATATTGTTGTCCCACCTATGGGGCTGCAAACCCCTTCAGCTCTTTGGGCACTTTCTCCAGCTCCTCCACTGGGGACCCTGTTCTCAGTCCAATGGATGACTGTGAGCATCCTCTTCTGTATTTGTCAGGCACTGGCAGAACCTCTCAGGTGTATCAGGTCCTCTAAGTTGATACTATTAAGAGACATTTAGACCTGGTATAAGGTGATTGTGGTCCTGGAATGAGCCAATTTATTTTCTAATATAAATAAGAATATTGTCATGTTGAAGTGAAGGTATTGTGTGAAAGAAGAGTTGGGAAGATGACTTCCAGTCCAGTTTCTGCTGAAGTCAGTCCCTGACCACTCCCACTAGTTAGAAGATTCAGGAAGGCAGGCAGAAAGGAGAGAAGAGATGAAGGGAGTCTGTGATTTATATGTACCAGACTTCTTTGTTTTGCTTTGCTTGTTTTTTTGTTTTGTTTTGTTTTTTTTTTAAAGACTATAGAAGCTTTTACAGGCTAAAAGGAAGGAGGTAGTATGGAGGGAGAGGCAGAAGCTGGGAGACATAGCAGGGACAGATGATGGACGAAGCTGTAAGACATAGCAGGGACAGCTGATGGAGGAGCCTTGTACACATGGCAAGCGAGGGGATGGTGGAAAGCTCACGGGGGGGGGGGGGGGGGCGGGCGAGGACTGCTTCTTAGAGACCAAGCGAAGGTGAGAGATAAACTCTAAGTGCAAAGCCCCTCCTTTCTCCACAAGAGAGACCATTGGAGTAGTACAGAGTTCAAGACCCGTTCCTGGGAGTCTGGACACAGCATGGGATGCTCAAGTTTCACTGAAGACAAAGTGGCAGTTGGGCATCATAAAGTCATAAAGTGTTAGACACAGAGCCCCAGGCAAGTCCCAGTTCACAGAACCTAAAATTGGGTAGACGACCTGCAGAGTTCGCGTTAGGTGCTTGAAGTTTTACTCCCATACACCTCCTTCCTATGGCCTTCTTAATCCCACTTACACTGTTAGCATCATCCCATCGGTTAGTGTGTGTGATTCTCCTCTGTACCACTCAGAATCCTGGGTAAAAGAATAGAATGATATGTAGTTATGTTATCCAGAAGTGGGCGTGACTAAGTAGGTGTGACATAAAGACCAGATTGAGAGTGGAGGATGTTAGTGAAAAGAAAACTTGCCATTGCCAAGGATGCTATGAAGACAGATGCAAAGAAACAGGTCAGGGTCCAAGAATCTTTGAGAAGAGGGAAGACTCAAAGAAACAGAAATGTGTGGGAGCCCTGAGAGGCAGGGCGTGTCAACCAAGGGACAGTCGAGACACAATAGTGTACAATTAAAACCTGAGGGAGAAAACATTGGTGGTGTTAAAAGGGCCAAGGAACAAATGCAGTATGAAAAATGAGGGCTCTTTTCCAGATGCATGTGAGCATTCTTGCCTTTTACTTTTTTGCCAGATTGCCTACAAAAAAGGACTTGCTGAGCAGCAAACTCAGTTCACATCCCTGCCGGATCCTCCTGATGTCGAATTTGCCAAGAAAGTAACCAACCAAGTGAGCAAGGTAAGCGTAGAGCGGCGGACAGGCCCTGTCTCTCATGGCAACCTACTGATGGTGAGCTGAAAGAAGAAACAGAAACACCAGGAGTGTGATTGCACATGCCCTGCCCCTCCCCCCCCAAACCACCCTTTACACCAAAACAGCACATGTGCTGATCGCATAAATGGCTTCAGTGGTTAGTGAACTTGGTGACTCAGTGATTTTTAAATGTCACAGTCACCTCTTCATAAGGCAGCTTATTGGCTTATTGCCACTTGACATTTTCCGAGAAAGATAACCCAGGTAGGTCAGTGACTGACTAAACTACACCCTCTGTGGAGGCTGCGGTTTAACTTGGGGGATGGGGAGACACCCTGGCAGTCTTATACCCCACCCCCGCACCCTCAGTCAGATGTGGACAGACTGTAAGAGTGAGCTCTCAGACAGGGCTCAGTGGCCAGTGGCGGGGCCAGCACTTTAGAGCTTTGACACCCTAGCAAGCCGCTTCTTTGGCCTATATTTAGCCAGATAAAGTAACGCAGAAGGATGCAGCTGTGGCAAGGAATGCAGGGAGACAAGTGTTCGGCTGGTATATAGGCCGAGCTAAGTCCTGTTGTGATGAGGTTCCGTCGGGCCACTCTCTCTGAGGCAGCTGCTTTTATCTACCCTTCTTTTCCTCTGAAAGTCGAGACTCAGTTTCATCTTCTGCTTCAATTTTGACTGAACTTCAGGATTCATTTTTTTTTCTTTTTTTTTTGCTAGAGGTGGGCTCTTGAAAGAAAAGGTAGAAATGATGTCATCTCTCCCGCAGTGTTTTTTAGCTTCTCCTTTTGAAGAATATTTAATGTAAAACCCAGGGGCTGTGTATGTATTGTAAAATTAGTGAGTGAGGGCACTAGTAACCTTTCCCCCAGGGCTAAGCAGAGAGAAGTTAGATGGAGGGATTTGCATATTGAAATGGCTTCCAGGTGTGTCCATAGCAGAGAAAAAGATAGAACAGAAAGATTACTTGGGAGAAGTTGTATTCCTAATGGTCATTTTAAAATAATCCATTTTTTAATTTGTATGTAAAGACTATCTCAATTCCAGTAGAATTTTTTTTTTTTTTATCTAATTTGAACATGCAGAGTGGACATTTGGAAGTGACTTGTAAGTATCGCTTTCAAACTTCCCCGTAGCCGCTCTCCACATCAATTTAGACCCGCCAATGAAATTCAAGTTGTGCTTTTCAGTCAGGCAGCCCTTAGACAGACAACTGAGCTCTTAAAACATGACTAGAAAAAAAAAAATATCGGGCTGGTGAGATGGCTCAGCGGGTAAGAGCACTGACTGCTCTTCCAAAGGTCCTGAGTTCAAATCCCAGCAACCACA
>NC_034592.1:38984908-38993336 GCF_900095145.1 Mus pahari | reverse complement strand
AAAAACCAAAAAAAAAAAAAAAAGAGAGATAATGGCTTCTGGCCTAGCTTCGTCTGTCTGGACCACACACTATTTGGAGAGGGTGACACAGTACTAGGTACTTGGAAAGAGCTACACGCCTAACTTTGACCTTGTAGAATAGCCTGAGCTGAGCGGCTGAAGATGAAGGTCACTAGGTTTGGCCACAGAGACATAATTTATCCAAATCTTACCCAGATTCCTGGTGTCTGTTGTGCATCAAAAACACCAGTCTCTCTAGTGAGAAATAGTATACATGGTAGCCGGTCCATCCAGCATCCGGGCATCCACACAGAGGCCCGGGCTGCCAAGGGTGACTTCTTTGCGATGCTCTCCCTCATCTTCCCTGCCAGTCAGGCTTTTTTGGATCCCCATCTCAGCATCTCTACAGCATCTTTTTCTCCAAAATAGATTAAAAATGTCTCCTTCATTGTCTCTCTTTCAGACACTTAAACTCTTGACGCTTCCTCTCCAAACTGCGCCTTCTGTGTCTGTTGTCTGTTTTACAGCTTCCTTTTCGGCTGGTAATGATCACACGCTGGCAACGGTGGTATTGACATTGCATTCTCTCCATCAGCTCTTCTTACTCTCCTTTTCAGACTATATTCATTTCCTTTTATCTTTGCCAAAACCAGGAGCTTAATGCCAGCACCTTTCTCAGTCTTAGGTATGTTTTGTGGGTGTGACTTAGGTGAATAACTCGGGGGAGTTGTTCTTACAACAGATATTCCAGGTGAGAGAACAGGCTCACCAGGACCTGCAGAACTTGGATGCTGCATGCAGCATTGGGAAGAGCCTTTAGTGTCTCTGTGCCTGCTTCTTTGCTTTCCTCCAGTAGTTTCCAGTGGAACCTGGAAAGCTTTCGTAAAAAGTATGTCTTGCAGCGGCACGTTGTTAAATACCACGGAGCCCCGAGCTTCTGAAATATTCTATTGCACTGAACTAGGGAGACGCCTATGGATCTCACCATAGGGCATTTTATTGAGACTTGAAAGTAACTCTGGACCAACGACGGTCAATAAAGTAATACAGTGAGGATGCCCTACATGCTCTGAAAGATAACGTCTCTGCTGATGGAAGTGACTGGTAGCTCAGTGCTAAGCTACTTAGAAGAGAAGAGATGTGATTAACTCCTTTCGTTTTCTTTCCATTTGATAACCATATAAAAACTAATGGTGCCTATCTGGAAAGTGGAAACGAAGCCATGATTTTAAGCAAAACACCAGGGAGCCAAATTTGTAGCCCAGTGCCCTTAGCTGTCTGGTGGTGAGGAGAGCCTGTGGTTTAAGGAACCAACCATTGTGCCTACTGGCATCTGGTCACCTCCCCTTACAAAGTCGATAGCCAGAGCTTGGAACTAACCTGATATGCTTTCCTCTATTAAACAAAAGTTTCAGGGACAGTTCAGTCCGATCTTTCTTCTAGGCTGTCATTGATCAACTATAAGAGGGAGGGAGGGAGGATTAAGGGGAAAGTTTCAGGGTTAGAAAGTTAGATGCTGGGCTTCCGATATGGGGGAGACTGCCCACATGGACACTGCCTGCTTTTTCCTCTAGTCTTCTGGTCGGAGGCCTGTTCCCTTTGACCTCCTTCCTTCCTGCACATAAAGGGGGACGAGGAGGGTACCCTCCTCTGCAGTTAGCAAGCTACAGCTGCCCCTTCTCCCATGCAGGGGGACCCCTTACTGACATAGGAGGACTTGGGTATAGACTGGGAGCGATCAGTCCCCAGCCAGAACCGTGGCAGCAGGAAATAGCAAGCTTTTCTTCCTAGAAGGTAGGAGGAGAGGAAGGACCTTGGAGGAACTGACTGGGTGGCTTTGCACTCTGCCCTTTATCTTGCTTAACTACTTCCTCAAACACCACAGGTCTATCTCTGTTGTGAGAATTACACTCCTACTCAGTTCTCCACAACAAAGCTACACACCCAGCACCTGCTTCTCTGTAA
The DNA here is from genome assembly GCF_900095145.1 of Mus pahari. Taxonomy (NCBI): domain Eukaryota; kingdom Metazoa; phylum Chordata; class Mammalia; order Rodentia; family Muridae; genus Mus; species Mus pahari. The sequence goes on along the minus strand of NC_034592.1, from coordinate 38,991,371 downwards.
TAGCCCCAGGGCTGGGCCAGGAATAGTAGCTGCTGCTTCTCAGCTTGTTGTTACCCGAAGACCTCTGTATATCAGCTTTTTGATGCTTTAGGTCTCATCCGTTTGCCAAAAATCCTGAGCTTCATGGCATTCTCCCTCACCCCCACCCCACCCCACCCCCCCCACCCCCCCCTCCCCGCACAGATCTCCAGAAAGACTTAACTACTGGAAGATTGAAACCTGAGATGGGGGAGCATTAAACTCCTGAAATGGTCTTTTGTTCTTTGCTTTTTATTTTTGAATATTTTTATTGTTTTCCTTATTAGCTTGGTTTTAGTTTTTTTGAGACAGCGTCTTACTATGGAACCCAAGCTAATTTGAATTCATGATTTCCTTGCCTCAGACTTCTAAAGCTCTTTCTAATTTTATTTATTTATTTATTTATTTATTTATTTTTGGTAACAGATATCTGCCACCATGCTCAAATTAAACTTCGGAAGCGTTAGTGTTTGTGGGTATTATATTCATCTATCAGATTCTTAAGAAACCTCTTTCCCAAAAGATTAGAAGTACTTCTACGAGCAGCCTTGGCAAGTCCCCAAATCTATTAATTCACTTTCATTTCGTATTGGGGATTTACTTCAATAGAGGAGGTGTCTTAGGGTTTCTACTGCTGTGAAGGGACACCGTGACCATGGCAACTCTCAATGAGAGAAACATTTAATTGGGCCTGCTTTCAGCTTCAGAAGTTTAGTCTATTATCATCACAGCAGGAAGCATGGTGGGTAACATGCAGGTAGGCATGGTGCTGGAGAGATAGCTGAGAGTTCTATATGTGGATTGGCAGGCTGTAGGGAGAGACAGACACTGGGTCTGGCTTGAGCATCTGAAACCTCAAAGCCCACCCCCAGTGACATAACTTCCTCCAACAAGGCCACCCCTCCTCTAACAAAGCCTCGCCTCCTAATACTGCCACTCCGTGTGAGCCTACTGGAGCTGTTTCCATTCAAACCACCCTAGGAGAGTAGCTGAATTAGTTAGCAGTCTACTTTAGATTTTGTTGTTCTGTTTTTGTCTGTTGAGGTGGGGTCTTTCCATGTAACCCAGGATGGCTTGATCTCAAGATTCTACTGTATCTGCCTCCCTGGTATATAAGGCAGATCTGAGTCTTAGCCAAATTCAGTTTTTCTGTCTGCTCTCTCTCTCTGTCTCTCTTGCCTAATATACAGTTTTCTCCATTTCCTTATGATAACAGTTGTCATTATTATAATTATTGTACCATACATTTGCTTAGTGCTGTAGATACACAAAGCATCTTTATCATATGATCTTGTTTTATCTTTCTAGCAAGGTTCTGTGTAAAATACAGCAGCAGCGTTTGGGATTGAGAAAGTTGAGGTGTTGTATCATTAAGTCAAAACTTTAATAATGACTGTGTCTAGTCATGGGCACTAAAACTCCAGAGATCTAAAATGAACAGCTATAAAAGCCGTTCACTGATAATTAGCACATTGACCATTGCAAAAAACAGGAAACACGGCATTTGGGAGAAAGCTGCACTTCCTTTTACACTGGTTCTACACATCAGAGCTTGAGTTAACAGTATAACAGCGAAGGACTTTCCATTTCCATGAAGGGTATGGTCGAGGTATAGGTGCATGCAAGCCACCTGACCGTCTGTCTTTGGCATAGCTATGTGAGCTAAGGAGAATCATTCTGACCTGCTCTAGCTTTGCCTCATGGTCCCTGATCTGGAGTTGTGTAGGTTAATTCTGTTCCAAGAACACATGGGCCATGACAATTCACAGCAATGTATCTTGGGTCAGTGGTGAGGTAACTTCTACACAGCACTATTTGAGTTAGAGTCTAAGTCCCCAAAGTCAACAAGGAGAGGTAGTCTTCTTGTCTCTCTCTTTGTTCCCCTTAAGTCAACTTTCTTGCTGGGTCAGTAGACTAGAGTACAGGATAACTTGAAGATATTTCATTGAGCACCTAATATGAACCTCGTCAAGATATTTAATAGTATACTACAGTCAATTTCTGTTTGTCAACTCTTGATTTCTGTTTTTGTTTCATTTCTTTATTTTTTTAAACTCCTCCAGCAAAAATATAAAGAAGACTATGAGAAGAAAGTCAAAGGAAAATGGAGTGAGACACCGTGCTTTGAAATCGCGACAGCCAGAATGAATGCTGACAATCTCAGCTCAGTAAGCCAGGAGCTGGGACCAGATGTCCCGGGAGGGTAGCTCTTTCTCTAACAGCTTCCAGCTGCTTGCAACATCTCAAGGAATTCTAGAATTCTAGACACTATCTTGACTAAATCACATGGTTTCTACCTTAATTTTCATAGAAACCACCTGGTGAGACCCTCTTACTAATCGCAAAGCATAGTTAGCCCGAGTCAAAGAGACTTTGTGGTTTATTCTTTGCCCACTGAATACAACTGTAAATTTATAACATCGATTGATTTAGTTTTACTGGAAAACAGAATCTTGTTCTTTTTCATTCACCTGCTCTGGATTTCCAGTCCTCTTTCCCAGTGGGCCTTTCCAGTTGTTCTCTCAGCCTGTTCTAATTGTCCACACCTCTGTTAAGTTGATAATCATTCTGGCAATGGCCCTGCATTCTCTGATCGAAACCTGACTGGCCTAAACCGAGGGGGGGAGGGGACATGCAGACTTGAGGGGTTCTGCCCAGTATACACGGTCATGGAAGTCTGTCTCCACAGCTGTTCTCTAGTATCTTTACTGTCTTACAGAGGAAGTATCAGGAAGACTTTGAGAACATGAAAGACCAGATCTACTTCATGCAGACCGAAACACCTGAGTATAAAATGAATAAACAAGCTGGAATCGCCGCTAGCAAGGTATTGATCTTCGTGTCCTTAGTGGGGTGAACTCATAACTTTTGCCCTTGCATATACTGAAAAGACGATGGAGAAGATTCTTAGGGAAATTACCAAAGCTGAGACCAGTGCATAGTAGAATGCCTAAAAACAATAAAAAGGAAAATTTTGCTGCAATAACAGAACCCTAAGCATCACCTAATTGCCATTTTCATTCATTTCATGGAGTGGAAGACCTTTTGCTGGCCAAAATCATGAAAGGAATTATCTTACATAGCAGTACTTCCACTAGAAAAAATAACTGGCAACCTTATATGACGCCATGTGCTTTACACTCAACACTGTTGCTGCACTTATATTTACAAGTTGGTGAACACAAATAAGATCAGAAGCCCATGGATGTCTTCCTATGCCCTGTAGAGTGGCTTTGATAGAGGAGTTATTCCTTGATTTCTTAAAGTGGTATGATTTTTATAAAAGGCATAAATATTAAGGCCAAGTAAATTTGTTTGACTAATGCCCTCTGCAGAGCATTGGTTCTGCCAGAGGTGAGAAAGCAGAAAGTTTCTACCACTGAGAAAGTGTAAGGCGATGGTGTTTTGGATCAAGATACCAGCAGGACAATGGATGAGAAATATTTAGGAAGTAGAGAACACTTGGTTTGTTGAAGGATTGGATCAGAGAAAGCTTCCAGACTCAGCAGCTAGTTGCACGGGGTCTCCCTTGATGGACAGGGGGAAGGCTGCAGAAGGAGAAGGTGATTGAAAGAGGTTGAAACAGGAATGCATCTTCGAACATGGCACATTTCAGATGCCTTTTAGATTTGCAGGCGAAAAACATCACGTTGTTTGGTCAGTTCTACGAGTTTGAAGTTTCAATGTACGTTTATGGGAATTTTATATACAATTTGGGTACGTTCACGTGCAGATTGTAATGCCATGAGACTGAACAACACAAAGGATGTAGGGTGGATGGAAAGGGTCACAGACTGAACCCTGATGCGCTCCCGTGTGAAAATTCCAGCCAGGTTAGAGAGGAGCACAGGTGAAAGGTGGCGGGGTTGTTACATCAAGTGAAAATGGGAAGTGGCGTTATCACCTGCACCAAGGGTTGGTTCTACATGGGGTTGCTGATGCCTCATCCCTGGCAGTCCAAAGAACAGTTTGGTTGTGCTTGCTTGGAGAGGGCTCATGACTGGATAATAAATAGAAAACCACTAAAGATCAGAATATATTAAGCCTTTTCAAGTGTTTTCACAAAAGGAGCAAGAATGGGTGATAGCTGATGGTAGAGAAGGTGATAAGGAAAAGTTTTCAAGTAGAATACAAAATTACATGCTGCTGTGCTGATGGGAAAAGCCAATAGAGAGGTAACAGCGAATGGATGCTGACAGAAAGCTACTGGATTGATGCCCTTGAAGGAGGGGAGATCTGGTTTGTAAAAGGAAGGACGGCTTTGTCAGAAGCCCTAACAGTTCTTCCATGTCACAGAGGCAGGATTCGTGACTGTCCCCCTCTGCTCACTTCTGCTTCACAAGGGAGTTTATAATGCCATGACGTAGAAAGGCTGTGCAGGTCTTCCATGCCGATAGAGCCTGTAGAATAGCCTCTGTGGTAGTCTGGCTAAGCAATAGGGCTGCTACATCTGGGTTTCAGTTGTGTATCGCCTACCCTTGTCTGCTAAGCCAATTGGTTTTTGTTTGTTTGTTTTTGTTTTTTGTTTTTTTTTAAAGGTTTGTAAGGGTAGCAAATTACTTAGGCTGTACAACTCAGTAAATATACTACTTAAATAAACATCTCAGACTAAAGATCGTGTTCGGAATCAGGATCAGTTTGCTGTTCTGCTCACTCTGGACATGTTCCTGATTACAAGTTTCTCATTTCCCCAACTCCTCCTCCTCCCCCGCCCCACCTTAACTACTTCTGCCATGGTTGGGATTTAAAGTACGATGTGGGAATGGAAAGAAAAACTGAAGTTGCCTACCTGCCTTCTCCTTGTCCTGCCTGTATATGAAATGTGTGCCTGCTCAGTGCACAGTTCTAGGAAGGCCATAAAAGCGAACTTAATGATGCTCCTAGAATCTTGTCTCTAAGATGTCTATGCAGATAGCAGCTGGGATTTAAAGGCTGAGTGAAGGTTCTGCAGGAGCCGACATCTGGGACACAATGTGCTGCCACTATCTGTGTTGCTTTCTTTGCCCCAGTGTTTATGTGCCTTTCTCCTTTCGAGGACAGAGACCATATGCTGTTCTATTTAGTGGCTTTCCCAGAGCCAGACACAGAAACAACTCCCTCTGATACTTTTTGAGTGAGGAAATGAATGAACAGAAAAGTTTCCTGGAAATTCGTGCACTCTCTGTACCGCTGCTATGAGTTTCTGTGGGTTTTATGGTTATAAAATGTCAAGCTGCCATTTTTCTAAAGGCAAATTGATTGTGGAGCCATGTCATAATTGGTATAATGGAGATGAGGTTCAAAAATAACCCCTGGAGTTACTTTATTATTTTATTTCGTCCTACAGGTAAAATACAAACAAGACTATGAAAAGAATAAAGGAAAAGCAGACTATAATGTACTTCCTGCTTCAGAGAACCCACTGCTCAGGCAGCTGAAGACGGCAGGAAACGCCCTCAGTGATGTAAGTCAACACTCCTCACTCATGGCTTTAAAACCTTAACTTGGAGATTGATGGAGTCTTTCTCCTTTTGTGGTACCTGTATGCCTGTGTAGCCTTACTAATGTGTGCGGTTATGGAGGCAGAGGCAGAGCAGAGCTGACTAGGCATAGAGGCTGAGTGTCTCTGAGCATATGCATCAGTGTCTGCAGCCAGTGGACTGGGTTCAAAGGTCAGGGAGACCATCATCTGCTTTGAAGTTTCTAGCACCTGGGCCTCTCAGTAGGCACAGAACATGCTATGCTGGGCCTCTGAACAGGTGAAATGAGACTTCAAAAGCAGTTCCTGAAACTATCGTCTGCAGACACTGCACTCGGAAGATACCTCTTGACATGTCCCTTGTCTGCTTTGATCTGTAGAACTGTTTAAAGTCAGAATAGGCTATTGGAATGAAAGTAGATAAATAAGCCAGAGCCTGGTATTAGAAGACTAAAGATCAAAGATGAATTTACCAATTTGGCTAATACACACACACACACACACACACACACACACACACACACCAAACACACACGAAATACACACATATACAACAAACATACACAGGCTAAATATGTGATCATTCTAGGTGGTTTTTTGTTTGTTTGTTTGTTTTGGGGTTTTTTGTTGTTTTTGTTTTGTTTTCCGGATAGAATATACGAAGCTTTTCCCAAGATTCAAAGATTTTCACATGGCTCTCTGGATAAGTTGGTTACCATCTCTCTGCCCTTGAACCAAGTCAGCATGGTAGGGAGTGTGTGCATGTAGCCGGGGAATAGGAAGACAGGGAATATGGTGTTAATCCATCTTTCCAAGTCACTCTGCTGTGACTTCAACGTGAAATGCTTCTGCTTCCCAAATGAAGGGCATGTTTATGAGACCAGCCATCTCAGATTCACATCTACTTTTGTTGCTAGAAACAGGAATATTAACGTATTACAAAGGAATAGGATTGGGCTGCAGAGATGGCTCAGCAGTTAAGAGCAC